>NW_012267305.1:8910867-8923969 GCF_000151885.1 Dipodomys ordii
GCTGTGGCTCAAGTGGTAGAGCGCTAGCCTTGAGCTGAAGAGCTGAGGGACAGTGCACAGGCCCAGAGTTCAGGCCCCACGACCAGATCCAAAAAAAAAACAAACAAACAAAAAAGTAGAAGTGGGAGGCAAGGAAAAAATATAGGACTTGAGTGCTCATTCTAAGTCCAGTGGCTTGTAGCAAACCAACATGGAGTATGTTAATCTAGTTCATACCACTTTCCTTTTTATTAATCACTGTTACCAGCAAAAAGTCTAAAACAGGGGGCTAAGAATTTAGCTTAGTCAGCTGGGCGCTGGTGGCTCACGCCTGTAATCCTAGCTACTCAGGAGGCTGAGATCTGAGGATCGCGGTTCAAAGCCAGCCCGGGCAGGAGAGACCGTGAGACTCCTATCTCCAATAAACCACCAGAAAACCGGAAGTGGCGCTGTAGCTCAAGTGGTAGAGTGCTCACCTTGAGCTGAAGAGCTGAGGGACAGCGCCCAGGCCCAGAGTTCAAGCCCCACGACCGACAAAAAAAAAAAGAAAGAATTTAGCTTAGTGGTAGAGTGCTTGC
Organism: Dipodomys ordii; assembly: GCF_000151885.1. NCBI lineage: Eukaryota > Metazoa > Chordata > Mammalia > Rodentia > Heteromyidae > Dipodomys > Dipodomys ordii. The sequence goes on from NW_012267305.1 coordinate 8,911,425, forward strand.
CTAGCAAGCATGAAGCCTGGGTTCGATTCCTCAGTACCATATACACAGAAAAAGCCAGAAATGGTGCTGTGGCTTGTGGTAGAGTGCTAGCCTTGAGCAAAAGAGGCTCAGGGACAGTGCCTAGGCCCTGAGTTCAAGCCCCAGGACTGTCAAAAAAAAGTCTAAAACAGGAACTTATGGTTTCTTGGAGCTTTAAACCTGTTAGGTTGCACCTGATTTCCCAAAGAATACAGTTCCTTGTTCATTAACTGGGTACTGGATGCTGGAGTGAAGGGGAAATATATATATATATATATATATATAATTTAATAATATATAATATAATATCAATATCACATAATATATTATAATAAGTATAACATAGTCTTTATTATATAAATATATTTTCCCTCCATAATAAAATATATATTATATATGTAATGTGGTCATGACATACTATAGGTGATAGGTATACATGAGGTTTTTTCTTTTTTTTTTTTTTTGCAAAGCTCACATTTTGTTTTTTCGTTTTTTTCATTTTAAAATATTTTTATTGCTTCTTTTGAACTGCAAATGAAACTCTATTAGCTTGTATTTTAGTGACAGTTATAGCATATGTGAATTTCTAGAAACTTTCAAGAAATCTCTATCATGTTATTTATGCCATATTCTGTTTTTTACCTCTTTTATGCCACAGCTAGTATGAATAAGGTTTTATTTGATTATATAAAGCCTCAGAAGGCCTGCCACATAAACATCCATGTTCAAAATGTTAATTTAAAAAAGTACTCAGGGGCTGGGAAGGTGGCTCAGTGGTAGAGCGATTGCATTGCATGCATGAGGCCGTGGGTTCGATTCCTCAGCACCACATAAGCAGAAAAAAAAATAAAGCGGGAAGTGGCACTTTGGCTCAAGTGGTAGAGTGCTAGCCTTGAGCCGAAGAGCTGAGGGACAGCGCCCAGGCCTAGAGTTCAGGCCCCACGACCAGACCCCTCCCCGCCCCCAAAAAAAGTACTCAGGCTGGGCTCCAGTGGTTCACACCTATAACCCTAGCTACTCAGGAGGCTGAGATCCGAGGAGCATTTTTTGAACTCAACCCCTGCAAAAAAAAAAAAAAAAGCCTGTGAGGCTCTTATCTCTAAGTATCCAACTAAAAGCCAGAAGTGGATCTGTGGCTCAAGCTGTAGAGCATTAGCCTTGAACAAAAAAGCTCAGAGACAGTGCCTAGGTGTGCCCAGGAGATGCTATAAGGGATAGTGGTTTAGGAATGATAGAATTCACCTTCACATATATGTGTCCTTCTAGTGTATACACTGAAATTTTCTTTTGTGGTAAGGCCTCACTATATAGACCTTTATGATCAATCCTTTTGCTTCAGTCTTCAAGTGCTGGGACTATAACTGTGCACTACTATACCCAGCAATTAGTTAATATCTTAACCTCTAGGACCTTCAGAATGTGTCTTTATTTGGAAGTAGTGTCCTTGCAGGTATAATCCTGCAGGATGAGGCCATGTTGGAGTAGGGTGGCACCTAGTCCAGTATTACCAGTATCAATATAAAAAGGGGACACTTGGATGCAGATACACATAAAGAGGGTGTCACTTGAGTATTGGAGCTCTGGTCTCACAAGCCAAGAAACAACTGTAAGAAGCTAGGATGAATGTCTGGGATAGGTCCTTCCCTAGTACCTTCAGAGGAAACATGTCTCTTCTGACACTGTGATCTCAGACTTCTAGCCTCCAGAGAAAAGATAATAAAATGTTATTGTTTAATCCATCCTGTTTGTAGTATTTTATTATGGTACTAGGAACATACTACACTTGGTGAGTTTGTTATTGTCTTAGAAATAGCTAAGATCAAATAATAGAAAAAAGGAGATGTTCTAGAAAAGGAGGGATTTATCTTTCATCTTTCATTCATACCACTAAGGCCTCCATATAGAAAAATAAGCAATCGGGGCTGGGAAGGTGGCTCAGTGGTAGAGCGCTTGCCTTGCATGCATGAGGCCCTGGGTTCAATTCCTCAGTACCACATAAGCAAAAAGAAAAAAGCCAGAAGTGGCGCTGTGGCTCAAGTGGTAGAGCGCTAGCCTTGAGCTGAAGAGCTGAGGGACAGCGCCCAGGCCCAGAGTTCAGGCCCCACGACCCGACCAAAAAAAAAAAAAAAAGAGCAATTAACTTGACTGTAATTTTTTTTTCTTTTTTCTTATGGTGCTGAGAATGGAAAACCCAGGGTCTTGTGCATGATAGGCAAGGATGGTAGTTTGGATCGACCTTGAACTCATGACCTATCCGTACCCCTTTGATCGTTCATGCCTCTACCATCTGAATGCTGGCACTACAGGCATGTACTACCATGCCCAACTTGATTGCATACATTTTAATGTGCATTAGGTTACAGTTCACCAGTAAGGTCACTGCCTTGGAGAGTGATAAATGTTTGTCTAGTTTTCCATACACTCTATGAGTATGTGAAGTAGTCCTGGGAATCTCGTCTATTTTTTCTAAAATCCTACTTGGTGGAAGTGGCACTACAGTTCTGTGCCTGGGCGCTGTCCCTCAGCTCTTCAGCTCAAGGCTAGCACTCTACCACTTGAGCCACAACACCACTTCCAGTTTTCTGAGTGGTTTATTGGGGATGAGTCTCATGGCCTTTCATGCCTGGGCTGGCTTTGAGTAGCTAGGATTACAGGCGTGAGCCACCAGTGCTGTGCTGAAGTGATCCTCTTGTATCAGCCTCTCAAGTAGCTGCTGCGATTATACGCACATGCCACCATGCCCAGCTTACTTAATTTACCTCCTTTTTTGTTTTGAGACAGGGTCTTTCCCTGTATCATAGGCTAGTCTTGAACTTGTGGTCCTCCAGACTCAGTGTCTGCAGTGCTCAGATTGCAAGTACAATTTCCCTTATTACAGTACCTCTTGGTTAGTTCTTGAGTTTCAGCCAGGTATTTATGAATAAATCAATTCTTTGTAATCAGTATTTTTCATTTGGTTGTAATTATAATTGTTGCTGTTATTATTATTATTATGTCATGGATCTGTCATTTTGCATTAAATGCTGTTATTGACAAACGTTTGTTGTAAGTACCCTTTTGACAGGTGCTTTGGCTCAAGGAAAAACCAATTGTGATAACTGTCACTTCCATCCAGATCAGGAGCTAAGGGCACTTTAGTCCTACAGAAGTCTTGTGAATGGTTCAAACACTATCTTTCATTTGCATAAAGGACTGTATTGATTGGTGCTAGAATGAAGGGTCTGTTAAGATTGGTATAGTTACCCTTGTCTCTACCCATTTCTGGCTAAAATACTTTAGGTTGCTCAATCCACTTTACAAGTAGCTAGAAAACACTCCTTACTGTCTTTCCATCCCACCACTTTATGTTGCAACATAAGGTCCAGTAAAGGCGTTCTCTCTAGTGGTCTTGCCCACCTTTGCTGGGCTGATAACAGGAAGAAAAGGAGCAGTGGATGCAGGGAGAAAGGTGGTCTGGAAGCAAGGAAGCAGTAAAGCTGCAGACAGACAGGAGATGGGGGGGTAAAGTGGTGGCTGACAACAGAAGCTATATACATGTAATGGAGATCTGTAACACTTAGGGCCTCACATCATTTGGGGTATGGGTTTGATTGGCAAAAAGACCCTTCTCCTTGCTAGAGTTGTACTCTTAAAGAGATTCTGGTCTTTTGTCATCCCCAGCTGTCAGGGGCTTGGGGCCAGAATCCGGAGCCTAATCCCCGTGCTGGCACCTAAGCTACCAGGAGCTTCTGATTGAACCTCATGTCACTGCCCCAGCTGTCAAAGGCCAGGGCTGACTGCTGCTGCTGACGATTGGCATCCAGTCCACTACCTGCACGTACAAGAGTGACTGGAAGAGGTTCTCTTCTTAGACACTATTTTTCTCTGGGTAGAGCAAAAGAACCCCAGCCCACTTGTTTGTATACTAGCAGCCTCCCTTAATCCCTTGGTTGGGCTCGAGACAGAGGATAGTGTTCAATGAGCAGCAAGTCACATTCCAGGCAGACCTTGGGGAAGGCTGGTTGCAGATACCAGTGGGGGTCTGGGCTTTGGATGATGGTCTGGGCCCTGACAAACCCTGTACTGTGGAAGCTGTGGGACTTCAGACATCTGAGTCTCCCTGTCTCTCCGGCTCCCTGCTGAAAAAAACCCTAGGCAGGGCTGGGAGGGTGGCTCAGTGCTAGAGCGCTTGCCTTGCATGCTCGAGGCCCTGGGTTCGATTCCTCAGCACCACATGAGCAAAAAGAAAAAAAAGCCGGAAGTGGCGCTGTGGCTCAAGTGGTAGAGCGCTAGCCTTGAGCTGAAGAGCTGAGGGACAGCGCCCAGGCCCAGAGTTCAGGCCCCACGACCGGACCCCCCAAAAATAAAACAAAAACAAAAAAACCCTAGGCAGATCAGGAGAGCTGTTTTGGCTGTGTACCAACTTTGGGCCATCAGAGCTGTTTGTGGCCCTGAGCCCCTGTCCAGCCTTCTAGCTAAGTTGAATTGGACCACCTGCATTTTATCTAGCAACATTAACCAATGATAACAAACAGGAGAATATAGGTAGCAGCTTAATATGTTGTGTTCATAGTTCTTACATTGTATTCCATACTCATAATCACATTTTATTGAGCCAAAACTAGATACAAGTCCCTAGGAGCATACTCGTCAGCTGGCCATCAATATTAATTTCTTGAGAATGTTCAATAAAAGACTTACTCTATGGAGAGAAGTAGAGAATGATGTAAATATTTGAATTCAAATATTTTCAAATAAAATTCAAAGAGGTTGAGAAGGCATGATAAATAAAAAGTAGGACACATGAGTCAAAACAAAAAGAGGACAGAGAAGTTCTGAAAAAGGGGACTACATAGCTGAGGCTGGTGGCCACAACGATAATCCTAGCTACTAAGGAGGCTGAGATCTGAGGATCACAATTCAAAGCCAGCTCAGTTAGGTAGGAATGTCCATGAGACTTTTATCTTGAGGAAAAAAGTAAAAAACTCAGGGACAGGACCGAGGCTCAGGGGTCAGGCTCCAGGGCAGGTACAAAAAAAAAAAAAGAAAAGAAAAAGGAAATAAAAAGAAAAGTTAAGTGTATGCATCAACTCGTCTGAGCTAAAGGGTTCCCAGATCATTTATAAAATATTTCTAGGTATATAGGTGAAGATGTTTCTGAATTTTTTAAGTAATCTTATTTAAATCAGTAGATTAAGATCCACTCTCACCAATGCAGATGTGCATTATCCAATTTCTTTGAAGGCATGAATACAACAAAAAGCAGAGAGAAAGGGCAAACTCTATTTTTCTTTAGAACTATGATATTCTTTTCCTGTCCCCAGAGAGAGTTCTGATTCCCCACTGTTCTCAAGCCTCTGACCTTTGAGTGGGAATTACCCTCATATTCTTCTGGTTCTCATGCTTTCACAATTTTATTTAGTGCCTTTCCCAGGTCTCCCTCATACAGATGGCAAAACACAGATAAGGGGATTTCTTGATCTCCATAACTGTATGAGCCAGATTCTAAAACCTCTTTCCCTCCTTTTATATATGTGTATGTACACATACATATATGTATATATTCATAGACATATACATATATTCATAAATACCTATTCATATAGATACATATTCATATTGGTTCCTTTGCTCTGGAGAACATTGACCCATACGCAGAGAAAATGCAGTCTCAGCAACTAATTGTCATTCAGTGACCTAATTTTATTCCATAGTTCAGACATCCATAATAGTTTGTTGTAATCTTAATAAACCTCCCTTTCTTAAGCTATCAGTCTCTAGTCCTTCTAACCTCTGTTTCTGAACTAAGACTACATAAAATATAACTTCTTAAAGTGAGACTATGAATGACAAATGGATTTCATCTCAGGTGACATTTTGATCTATTGACATGATGTTTAGAGGGCTAGACTGAAATGATGTAGAATAATTTCCAAGATCTGTGACAAAGATTACAATGAGTGCGTAGCACTATTTGCTAAAAGCTTGGAAATTGGAAGTGATGATTTATGTGCCATATGTTTACCATCTCTGCCATTGAAGAAAACAATTTAGGGCTGGGAAGGTGGCTCAGTGGTAGAGCACTTGCTTTACATGCCTGAGGCCCTGGGTTCGATTCCTCAGCACCACATAAGCAAAAAGAAAAAAGCCGGAAGTGGCTTTGTAGCTCAAGTGGTAGAGCGCTAGCCTTGAGCTGAAGAGCTGAGGGACGGTGCCCAGGCCGAGTTCAGGCCCCACGACCGGACCCCCCCCCCCAAAAAAAAGAAAGAAAGAAAAAAAGAAAACAATTTAGATAGGTATATATCATCTAAGTTATGTATGGCTGGGTGCTGGTGGATCACACCTGCAATCTTTTCTACTCAGGAGGCTGAGATCTGAGGATCATGGTTTGAAACTAGCCAGAAAAGTCCGTAAAACTCTTCTCTCCAATTAACTACCATAAATCTAGAAGTGAATCTGTGACTCAGATGGTACAGTACCAGCCCTGAGCACAAAAGCTGAGAGACATTGCTCAATCCCTGAGTTCAAGCCCAGGACCAGCAAAAAATAGTCAAATGTCAGTGTGTGATTGCATTATGGAAATATGAGGGACACAGAAAGATCCAAAATACGTATTATCTTATGACCTCTAATCATATCAGTTTGCTTAACTTTTGCCTGATACAGCCATTCTTTTTACATTTAATACTTAGACCACCAATGGAAATGTACATGAATCAAATATTTTCTTGGCAGGCATCATTTAAACTTATGTTGACATTTAAAAAGCTCATGGAAAATATGTCAAAGCTAGAAATGAGTTTTTGTACATTAAAGATCATGAATATTATTTATTATCTGGGTCAAGAACAAAAGCCAATTGAGAAAATTACCATATATTCCTGATGTAAGCAGCAGTCAAAACCAAACAAGATACTGACTTTTCCCACTAAATAAGAGCCCAGTATCAATATGGTACATTATAGACTGTCAAAAAGTGAAGATGTCTCCACACATCCAAATATGTGCACCATCCCTAAAGTAGAAGCATGACAGAAATTAGAGTTCTGTGCTTTAGGGAATGCCCAGGTGGTAGACTAAGAAATAACTCGGGGAGGCAGTGGAAAAGAGATAAAGAGCCTAAGGGTTAGGCTTAAAGAGAAAAGAGGAAAATGTTAATTGGCAAAGCATAAACACAATTGATCCATGAACTCCATTCCACTGTTGTGAGGCTCTTATTTCTCTAAGCTAATTATATTTGGGCAGCAGTGTTGGGAGAGGGAGGGGCTAGGTCTGCTAGAGACTCAAAATGATTAGAGTGGCTTAAACTTCTCGCAGATGCCCGGGTGTCATTGGAAACCTGCCCGGCTCCTAATAAAATACAACTGGCATGGAAGACTGCTTGGCAGTCGAGGGATGTCAATTAGCAGAGAAATAATTTAATTATTAATTATGACTACGGCTGAGCAGGAGTTGAGACATTAAAAATCATAGTCTTACCAGTATTTTGCAAGAGAAGAGGTAATTAACTTTGTGTGAAGAATGACAAAACCATTGTCCCTCTAAAGTCCAATATATTATCTGGTTGCCTGGGTGATTTGAGGCAATCTATATGTGTGCATGTGCATACACACTGGAAGGAAGTAGCTTTATTCAGAATTTTAATGAACTGTATTATATAAGTACTTATTTGATGAGGTTAGTCTTTATTTTAATATTGAATAATCTCTGATTGACTAGGAAAAGCCTCCCAAATCACTGGTGGTGGTAGCACAAAATGGGGAGGGTGGAGTAAAGAAGAGGTATTGAATATTGGAAGGCAGGCCAATTGTAGGAGAGAAGAAATTTGGCCCTTGCCACAGCTGTAAATTGGAATATATTGAGCAGAGTAGTTGGTAAGCCCTTACAAGGTATGATTTGAGAAGACCCTAAAAGTTCACCTAGTGATACTTAAAGTTCTGTCGCTATAGTCTTATTACTTTGACTTAGCATTGCTCCTCTTTTGTGTCTCTTTGTAAATATCTAAGCAATTTTAGAAATTCTTAGCTTGAGCTTGGCACTGGTGGATCATGCCTGTAATCAATCTTAGCTACTCAGGAGGCTAAGGATCTGAGGATGGTGATTCAAAGCCAGCCCCTGCAGGAAAGTACATGAGACTCTTATTTCTAATTAACCACCAAAAAAACCTGGAAGTAGAGCCATGACTCAAGTGGTAGAGGACTAGAAAAATGCTCAGGGACAGTGCCTAGACCCTGACTTCAAGCTGAGGATCAGCACCAAAAAAGAAAGGATTGAAGAGGTTTATGACATCTCATTCTCTCATTCATAAACGGAGGACTGTAGAAGTACCCTCGGCACTAGAGGCAGGGTTTCAGAGAAAGCCAGTGATTTCAAGAAAACAGGCTAGAGGGCTGAGAAGGTGGCTCAGTGGTAGAGCGCTTGCCCTGCATGCCTGAGGCCCTGGGTTCCATTCCTCAGCACCACATAAGCAAAAAGAGAAAAGCGAGAAGTGGCGCTGTGGCTCAAAGTGGTAGAGCGCTAGCCTTGAGCTGAAGAGCTGAGGGACAGTGCCCAGGCCCAGAGTTCAGGCCCCAAGACTGGACCCCCCCCCCAAAAAAAAGAAAACAGGTTAGAATCTGAGCTAGATTTTCCTGGTTTGCTGATAGGTTCTACTGGAAATTAAATGACTGACCAGGTGAGGATACACAGCCTGTTCATTACCAAGTGAATGTTATAAGATATGCCAGGCCATATAGTCTGGTGTGCCCACGAATATATCATCACCATCTTCATCTTGTAGAGAGTGACTGTGTGGAATGAGAAGGCTAGGAAAGCATTAGTTTGATGAATAAGTGATCCAGGCCCTATAACAAGGCTTCTTATCCTATGTGGATGCAGAGTGAGTTACCTATGACCAACTGACTGAAGATAAAAAAGAAATATACAAGCCTGGATTACACAGAACATTGCATACTGTAAGTCTGTACCATCTAAAAATGGATAACTATAGCACTGCACTCCCAAGGTGAGGCGCACAACCATTGGCTTACTCCTGTAATCCTAGCTACCCAAGAGCCTGAGATCTGAGGATTACAATTCAAAGCCAGACTAGGCAGAAAAGTCAATGAATCTCTTAGCTTCAATTAATCAACAAAAAGCCAGAAATGGATATGTGGTTCAAATGATAGTGCCAGCCTTAAGCACAAAAGCGCAGGGACAGTGCATGCATGGACCATGAGTTCAAGCATCAGAACTGGCATACTGGCGCGTGTGCACGCGCGCGTGCGCGCGCGCACACACACACACACACACACACACACACACACACAAAACACAAGACAGAGAAACCTTTCCAGAGGACAGAACATTGAGCACATCTGGTTGTCTGTCATACCTAAGGAAGATAACCAAAGGCCAAATCTACTCCCATTCTCAGGGAATGAGTTGGCCAAAGATTTAATAAAAAAAATTCTCATAGCAATCTAAACATTGCCATGTAGAATCCTGATATTATATATACTTTAAAATGGCAGGTAAGGCTCATAATGTTTCATGCTATGTGTAACTCAAGAACTTGGGAGTGGAGGCAGAAGGACTAAGAGTTCAAAGCAGCCTGGGCTGGATACTGAGTTTGAGGTCAGCCTGAACTGACTCCCCCCCCCCCATTCCCGCTGTTACTGGGGCTTGAATTCAGGGCCTGGGCACTGTCCCTGGGCTTTTTTTTGGGGGGGGGGGCAGTCATGGGGCCTGAACTTTGGGCCTGGGCACTGTCCCTCAGCTCTTCAGCTCAAGGCTAGTGCTCTACCACTTGAGCCACAGCGCCACTTCTGGCTTTTTTCTTTTTGTTTATGTGGTGCTGAGGAATCGAACCCAGGGCCTCTGGCATGCAAGGCATGAGCTCTACCACTGAGCCACCTTCTCAGCCCCTGTCCCTAGGCTTTTTGCTCAAAGCTAGTACTCTACCATTTGAGCAACAGTCCCACTTCCATTTTGTAATTAGTTGGAGATAAGAATCACATGGACTTTTCCTTCCCAGTCTGGCTTCTTACTGTGATCCTCAGATCTCAGACTCCTGAGTACTTATGATTACAGGCATCAGTCATGAGGTGACCTGCTGAACTGGACATTTTGAGACCCTGTCTCAAAAAAGTCCCTAGAATTATAGTCAGAAATAATTTCATAAGCCCGGTGCTGATGACTCACGCCTATAATCCTAGCTATTCAGGAGGCTGAGATCTGATGGTAGCGGTTCAAAGCCAGCCCAGGTAGGAAAGTCTATGAGACTCTTATCTCCAATAAACTACTAGAAACCTGGAAGTGGCACTGTGGCTCAGGTGGTAAAGCGCTTGCCTTGAGCTGAAGAGCTGAGGGACAGCACCCAGGCCCAGAGTTCAAGCCTTGTGACCATCCAAAAAATAAAAAAATAATTTCATATGTCAGCCAATCCCTTAATTTTCAAGTGGGGCAAGAAAGGTTCGAAATGTGTCATTTGTCCAAGAACAAACCATGGTGACAACTACAATTGACAGATTTTAGATCTTGGTTTAGAGCTTTCTTCCTAACAGCACATAGATAATCATACACTCCTTTGTCAGCATTTCCTAAGATTCAACAATGTGCCATGTTCTTTCTTGAAACACAGGGACTACAATAAGCAATACATTATCCTGGATTACAAATAACTTTTATAGTTTCTGCTGTCAAGAAGCTCTTGTGTTCATTCTATGTTTTATGGATGTTGTTGGGTTTTTGTGAATGCTGTTACTTGTGTGCATAGCTACACCCTGCAATAAGAAATAAATGGAACCAAAATGGCAAATACTTTTGCAAGCAGGCCAGACTAAATGCTTGCTGAAGGGTGCCAAATGGAATTATAAATGCTAGAATCTGAGCCAGTAAGAACTATATGACTTAAAAATAAAACAGACACCAACAGAGAAATTAATTACTTCAAGGTTGGATTTGATTGTTAAGGAGAGGTTGCATCTCTATTGCTGCTGGGAATAGAGCCATTTTTAATGGATTTTGATGGCATCCTGCCTGAGTCTCAGAACCTAAATGTTGGCCTGGATGAGATCAAATTTGAATTAATTGATCAAGAACGAACACTGGAGGATGGTGCAATCTGCAATTATTTTAAAACAGTACAAAGTAGTTGAAATAGGACAGTGGAGTATCCAAAAGATTCCCTAAAGTGGCACTGTGGCTCAAATGGTAGAGCACTAGCCTTGAGCTGAAGAGCTCAGAGGCAGCCTCCAGGCTTGGAGTTTAAACCCCACGACTAACACACACACACACACACACACACACACACACACACATAGAAATGTGCAAACTTTCCATTATGCCAGACTCCTGTAATCTGAGCTACTGAAGAGGCTGAGATCTGAGGATTGCGGTTCAAAGCCAGTCTGGGCAGGAAAGTCTGTGAGACCCATCTCCAATTAACCACCAGAAAACAGGAAGTGGCGCTGTGGCTCAAGTGGTAGAGTGCTCACCTTGAGCTAAAGAGCTGAGGGCAGCACCCAGGCCCAGCGTTCAAGCCCCACGACCAACCCCCCCCCAAGAAAAGAAAAGCTTCCTTAAATTTATCCATTTATTTATTTTGTGGGTCGTGGGGCCAACTCTGTCCCTCAGCTCTTCAGCTCAAGGTTAGCGCTTTACCACTTGAGCCACAGCCCCACTTCCGACTTTTTCGTCTTATGTGGTTCTGAGGAATTGAACCCAGGGCCTCATGCATGTAAGGCAAGCACTCTACCACTGAGCTGCCTCCCCAACCTAAGGTTCCTTAAATTTCAACTCTGAACCTTTGATTGTTGATGAAGATCTCCTTCCACAATTGCCTATTCTCACAAAAACTAAGCTTTGCTGAAAAAGTCCACTCATTCCCATACACTCTCATTGCCTAAAATCATGTTTTCATTCATTTATCTTTGTCAGCCTGCTTTCTCGTCTTTTAAAAAAAGGTCTCCTGGCTGGAGAGGTGGCTCAGTGGCAGAGTGTTTGCCTAGCATGCATGAAGCCCTGGGTTCGATTCCTAGTACCACATACACAGAAAAAGCTGGAAGTGGCGCTGTGTCTCAAGTGGTAGAGCGCTAGCCTTGAGCCAAAGAAGCTCAGGACCAATGCTCAGGCCCTGAGTTCAAGCCCAGGACTGGCACAATAAATAAATAAATACATAAATTTAAAAAAAGGTCTCCTTTCCCCTTTCAGACATAAACCCTGCCTTCTCCAGTTTACCCCTTTGTACTGCATCCAATCCTTAGCTTCTCTCTTCTACACAATTTTTTCCTCTCTCTTTTTCATTTGTTGGCTTTTATTTATTGTACTGAAGCTGGAACTCAGGGCTTTAATCTTGGTACCACTTGAGTCACACCTCTATTTCTCTCTATTTCAGTGCTTTTCAAATTGGGTCTTCATTTTTGCCAGAGCTAACCTGAACCAAGATCCCCTTATTTGAGTTTCCTACATAGCTGGGTTAACTTTTTTTTTTAATTGTCATTGTAAAGGTGATGGACAGAGGGGTTATAGTTACACAAGTCAGGTAATGAGTACATTTCTTTTTCTTT
>NW_012267305.1:8930069-8933538 GCF_000151885.1 Dipodomys ordii
GCATGCAAGGCAAGCGCTCTACCACTGAGCCACCTTCCCAGCCCTGAAGTCTTGGGTTTCTAATACAGTCAGCAGATACATCTGAAGAGTAGTCATAATGTGCTAGGAATCTGGCAGGAGAACATGAGTTTTTGCAGCTCTGTTTATGGAGTTGGTCAAATGAATATGTTAGCTGATGGTCTGCTTTTCATAGTCTTCTACAACAGCTTTTGACAACACCTGGGTTTTCTTTGGAATGTGTGAGAAGGCATTAAAAGGGACAAAAATAAGTTATGCTTGTCTTTGAAAAAAATCTCAAAGAGTGACTGTGAAAGAAAGGAGAGCAGTTCTAATTTCAGGTTCAGTTTGTGATCTCTAAAAAAGTTAACTTTGCATCCATCCCAGGTTTTGCTCAGAATACTTTGATCTGGATGAAATTCCATTTTTGCAGTGGAGCAAATGAGACTTGAGAATAGGTGTTTACTAGTAGGAAAACAAAGAGACAGTAAAACTGTAATAACAAAGGACTATCTGAGCAAGAATTCTATCTCTTGAGGGATCTTAGAAATTACATTTTAAAGTTGCAGAAATGTGTGTGATAGTAAAGTGAACAAGAAAATTGAGTTTGTAATCTTTTTTTCCAAAATTGATCTGTTTGAATTTATAATCAGAATATTTTCTGTGATTTGTTTAATACAATTGGATATGAGAAGATAGTATTTTCTACTGGGCACTTGCATTTCCAATATATACATTATTTTTCTATTTTTTTGTTACTGTTGTTGTTGGTCATGGGGGCTGCTGACCTCTGGGCCTGGGTACTCTCCCTCTGCTCTTCAGCTCAAGGATAGTGCCCTACCACTTGAGCCTGAAGTAGAGGAGACTTGAGCTGGTACAGCTTCTTTCCAGGCTTTGCCTTTTTTTTAGGGATTTTAGGAAAAAAAAACCTCTAAACAAGGTTAACTCGACCTTGACTCCAACCAGCCCAGTTCTAGGAATGGAAATAATGCCTCTAGGTCCCCCTCCCCTTTACAAATGTAACCCATCTTGATTGTTCAGTTTAGGACTGACCCATAATAGGTTGTAATGTGGCTCCAACTGGCGACACCACGTGCTTATGGTAAACCCTGCCTTTTGCACATGCTTAAGGTAAACACTGCCTATTGGCCACCTGTGTGGTACGACTGTACAATACTTTGTGTGATACGATCCCATTGGTCACCTGTGCATGACCAGACTAGAACTCATGGATTTTTGCCTTTAAAAACCAAAGAATGGGGGCCGCTCGGGGTTGCAGTATCATCTCCCAAGCCTGTGCTGTGGCCCTGGCCGGTCAGTGTAGGAACCTTCTCAATAAAGTTGCTTCTTTATTAACAATTTTGTTGCGGTGGGCTCTGTCACTATGGATGACTAGGTGGGCTTGCCTGCCTGAGTAGGGAGTCTTCCTACTACAAGTCACAGTGCCACTTTTGGTTTTTTTCTGCTTATGTGTTGCAGAGGAATTGAACCCAGGGCCTCATGCATGTGAGGCAAGCGCTCTACCACTGAGCCAACTTCCCATCTCCTATTTTTCTATTGCTTTTAAAAAAATTAATTTGTTGTTGTTGTTGTTGGTCATGGGCTTGAAATCTCGGCCTAGGCGCTGTCCCTCAGCTGTTCAGCTCAAGGCTAGTGCTCTACCACTTGAGCTACAGTGCGACTTCCTGTTTTCAGCCTTTCTTGCTCAGGCTGACTTTGAACCTGGATCCTCAGATCTCAGCCTTCTGAATAGCTAGGATTACAGGCTTGAGCCACTGGCGCCCAGCTATTTTTTTCTTCCTCTTCCTCCTCCTCCACTTCCTCCTTTCTACTTCTTTTGGGGAACTCTGGGCCTGGGTGCTGTCCCTCAGCTCTTAAGCTTAAGGCTAGCACTGTACCACTTGAGCCACAGCTCCACTTCCGGCTTTTTCTTTTTGCTTATGTGGTGCTGAGGAATCGCACCCAGGGCCTCAGGCATGCAAGGCAAGTGCTCTGCTAGTGAGCCACCTTCCCAGCCCGCTTCTTTTTTGTTTTTTTTGGTCGGTCTTGGGGCCTGAACTCTGGGCCTGGGCACTGTCCCTCAGCTCTTAAGCTTAAGGCTAGCACTCTACCACTTGAGCCACAGTGCCACTTCTGGCTATTTCCCTATTTTTTTTAATTGTGAAAATACTGTACAGAGGGGTTACAATTACATGGGCAAGATAATGAGTACATTTCTTATCAAGCATTGTAGCCTCCTTCTTTGTTTCTCCTTCCCTATTTTCCTATTTCTTATTGACAAGAGATTCTAGATTGATGCCTAGAATGTATATCAATAAGCTTATCCACCCCTCAATTCCACTATCTAGTATAGTGGCAGCCACGTGATGTTTCTTTAGTACATAATGATTACGTGAAATTTAAGTAGTTTATGTACTCAATAAAAAGTAAATATGGAAAATAAGTTCCATTTGAAAACATTTTTTTTGCCAGTCATGAGGCTTGAACTCAGGGCCTGGGCACTGTCCCTGAGCTTTTGCTCAAGGCTAGCACTGTACCACTTGAGCCACAGGACCCACTTCTGGCTTTTTCTGCATATGTGATACTGAGGAATCAAACCCAAGGCTTCATGAATGCTTGGCAAGCACTCTACCACTAAGCCACATTCCCAGCCTGAAAGCATATCTTTGAAGAGAGCAAAACTTTAGATCACGTATGAGCAAAATCAAATATCCTAACGTGATTATAAATTTAACATAAATTGAAACTCAGTAGATATAGCCGACATAGCCTCTAGTGTGGGCAAACACGAGGAATCATATTGGGGAAAAGACATTCCAGTTGTAGAACTAGAGGTTTTGTCTGTAGACAACTAGGACCCTTTGGGAGGAAAAAAAAATTCAGGTCTCCTACAGTTCACTTTATTGAGGATAGAGTCCTGGTTGACCACAGAATAAAGTTTGAATTTTTATAGCTGCTTTCTGAAAATCCTTTTGGATTTTATGGTGTCTATCCATAAGCCCTGAGCGATTATGAGAACTGTGAGTTCTTTTCTTAGGATGACCAACACTTTCAGACTGACCTTGCTTACTATCCCGAACTTTACCCTGTTCGCCCTTCTAAAGCCTTCCCCCTTTAATCTGTTTGTGGACTTGGTCAAATTTCCAAGTTGTCAGGAAAGTTTCCCAGAAAAATTTCCCCAACCATTTCACATTTTGATGTGTCCTGTATCCTCAGGAAATCGCTGTGATGGGCTCTTGGGACAGTGGCTTTGACAAAGAAAACACCACGTAAATGATTTGTGGAAATGAATGTAAACCCCAGAGGGCAAAAGGAGAAGTATATTTTGGACCCTAAAGGAGGCCCAAATGCAGCTGAGACTAACCCCAGACTGGCTGGAAGAAAATATTACTCAACTTCCCAGTTATTTATTTTTCACTTTTAGAGGAGGATCTGCAAGCTGTCCTACAACCTCGCTTCCCCCCTCCCTCCC
>NW_012267305.1:8934829-8949846 GCF_000151885.1 Dipodomys ordii
GGGCGGGGAGCCCGGAGCCGCGAGGAGGGCAGGCGGCCGGCTGCTGGCGGGGCAGCCCTCCTAGCTGCCCGCTTTGCGCCGCCGGCCCACGCCGCAGTGTGTTTTGTGGACGGCGCCTTCCCAGACAACCCGGTAGACGCCAGCGGAGCTCGTGGCCGCCTTCGACGCGATGTTTCGCCGGAGCCTGAACCGTTTTGTAAGTACAGTCCCTGTGCTTCCCCGCGTGCGGCCGCGCCAGCCCCTCCGCGGGGTCCCTGACAGCCCGTTTCCCAGGTGGGGGGAGGGGACTGAGCGATGCCATCCTCTCCCCCGGACTATTTCCCCAGTACACGACCACCCGGACGAGTGGCCGGGGGGCCGGGCCAGACGAAGGCTCCGGCCCCCCACCCTCCCCACCCCAGGACAATTTTATCTGGGCTTTCGCGGGCCGCTAAGAACTCTGCCTGGTGATTGGGGTGGGAGAGGCTCGTGGAGGGGTGATGGGGGGGATCACCCAGGGGACCCCTCCATGTACTAATTACTCGAAGATGGCGTTTGATGATCTCCGAGGAAGCTTTCTTTTGTTTCCCCCTGCCACGAGCACATGGAGGTAAACCCAGACCTGTCACCGTGGCCCAAAAAGAGGAGCCTGGAGCCCGGGGAACGGCAGATTGACGCTGGGCTCAGCCTGGGCCGGGAATGTGTGTGGGGGGGGGAGAGGGGGGAGGCCGGGGAGACAGGCAGCTGGTGATCCGAGGCCGGACAAACTTTGGGGAACCAACCTAGGAAGCGCACCCTTACGGAGCTGTAGAAGCCAGGGCTACGGGCTGCGCGGGCTGGGGGAGGCCGGGACGCCCGGAGGCTGCGCATGGCGCTGCCTGCCTGCCGGCGCCCTCGCTCGTGGAGGACCAAACTCCCCAACATCCACCCCGTGAGAAAATGCAGACTGCGGCGGGGCTGCTCCGGTCGTGTCTCTTCCCCACCCTGAGTCCGCCTTTGGCCATGGGGGAAAGCGATTTCGATCTACTGACTTTTTTTTTTTTTCCAGTGACCTGTTTACTCCTAGAGGGCTCATTAAGAATGAAGCAAACTCGGAGCGGTTTACTTCCATGCTGCTATTTGTAGCAACTTCCTTAATTTCCACAGGAGGTGGCGGGAATAGGGTTTTATTCTGCCAGCGGGGTAACAGAACGAGTTCCTCTACACATTTTGATTTTTTGTTTTTTTTGTACTTAAGAAAAAACGTCGAAGACTGAGCGCTTCTCCTTTCACTCAACACTTGAGAACTGTTTAGTTCTCTTAATGCAGTTTTTCCTAATCAAAACAATGCACGTACAGTTTTCATAGGTTATATGGGTTTGCTCTCATTTTTCCATTACATTTCTGTACCCTAAGTAAAAGTCATATTTGTACATCCCTCTTTTATGATATCATCATCACAGTCCTACTGTTTGTTCCCCCCCCAAATGTTTACTTCACTCTGAAACATGCATGAAGTTGGGGACAGATAATTGCTGGTGGCACATAGCAATAGTTTGCTGCAGCGAGTGACCAAAATTTGCTTCTTACATCTAGCATGAGACAGTAAAACAGCGTTTTACTTCATAGTTCTGTTTCACATAGGTTCTTGTGATTTTGAAGTGTTGTTTCAGGGTGACAAAAAGGGAAAGGTGACAGGAGAGCTAATTCTAATATTTAGGATAAGGACTGTCTTTTCCCATACATAGCACTTTGATGTTGGAAAATAAATGGGCTCTGAGCCATATTAAATTCACTAGTTGAACATTGAGGAAATGAAATCTCATTTTTGAAAGGATGTACACATTTGGAACCAAAGAACCCAAGCTTTGCTCTAAAAGCCCCCTTCACTTTGCTTTTTTTCTGAAGTGATCTGCATTGTATCAGAGCCTAGTAATTAAGCAGTGCTGGCCCATGAAGCTAGGGCATGCAGTAGAATATGCAGCAGTTGCTGAGGTGCCAGCTTGCAGATTTGAGGCTAGTTCTTTTCATCCTCAACCCAGATATCCGCAGAGAATCACTTTTCCTCATACTGAAAGGAGATTTGACCTCATTGTTTCACCTGAGATGCCCAGATGCCCACATTTTCCTGCACAACCATGAGTATGGTAAGTCCTAGCAATTTGTACTAGTGCAGTAAGCTGGAAGGTTCTTAGGAGTTTTATCTGGCTTTTGTCTTAAGGCAAGAATAAAAAACAAACAAGCCCCTTGGTCTGAATGTATTACATATATTCAAATTCTGTTTCTTAAAACTTGGCTATAAAATTTTGGAGGGGCAAATTTTAGATTCTTCAGATCAGTAAACCACATCCTATTCTCGTCTTTTACCTGGCACAGATTCCTTGAGGGGCATTCCCAATTAAATTACTAAAAGGCTAAAATTAAAGATTTAGGTGGGACTTTGAGACCTGCAAACTATATGTAGTTCACGATGTGTACTGTCCTTTTGATTCTTTTAATATCTTAAAGACTATAAATTCCTTCTAAATTCAATTGTGTTTTTTAGCAGACTTCCACAGTTTTGAAATTAGCTTTGAATATTAAATCACAGTAGTGTTAATTGTAGTTGTCAGCCATTGAAAACTAGAGGATTACATAATAGAAGAGAGCTTATTTTATATTTCAAATCTGATATGGAAATTTAGAATCTTCTATAACTCATTTGTGTTTGTGGACTCATTTTAAAATGTCATTTATTTCTCTAGTTTTACTAGTTTCAAGCTAAAAGAAATAGTAAAGAAATTCAAGTTTTAAAGACATGGCCTTGGCTTCTTTCTTCTTGATAATCATGTTTTCCCTTTCTGATAAATTATAAATTAGCTGTTGACAATAATTTTTTGAGACAAAGTATTGCCCTGTTGCTAAGGCTGGTCTCAGCACTCTTTGTCCTCTAGCCTCAGCCTTTCTAGTTCGAGGATTAAAAGCAAGCCTTACTGTGGCTTTTTTTTTTTTTTTTGGGTCCGGTCATGGGGCCTGAACTCTGGGCCTGGGTACTGTCCCTCAGCTCTTCAGCTCAAGGCTAGTAGCGCTCTACCACTTGAGCCACAGTGCCACTTCCGGCTTTTTGCTTTTTACTTATGTGGTGCTGAGGAATTGAACCCAGGGCCTCTTCCCAGCCCTGGCTTTTTTTTTTGTGTGTGATATTGGGGCTTGTGTTCAGGGCCTGGGTACTGTCCCTGAGCTCTCTTGGTCAAGGCTAACTCTACCACTTGAGCCACAGCTCCACTTCTGGTTTTTTGGTGGTTAATTGGAGATAAGAGTCTCAAGGACTTTTCCTGCCTGAGCTGGCTTTGAAATCTGATCCTCACATCTCAGCCTCCTGAATAGCTAGGATTAATGGTCTGACATGCCCAAGCTCTCTCTCTCTCTCTCTCTCTCTCTCTCTCTGTGTGTGTGTGTGGTGAATTTGCTGTACAGCATTTTAGGATTTAGGCATGTGGGAAGTGTTTTCAAAGATTTAAAAGTTGCCTGCCTATGAGTGGCATAAGAGTGCTGTCTGTTCTTAGTCAACATCTCCATAAATACAATAAATTGTAGCTTTCTCTATAAAATTTATGTCTGACCAGGCACCAGTGGCTCATTCCTGTAATACTAGCTACTCAGGAGGCTGAGATCTGAGGATGGTGGTTCAAAGCCAGCCCTGACAGGAAAGTCTGTGAAACTCTTAATCTCCCATAAACCACCAGAAATCTGGAAGTGGCACTGTGGCTAAAGTGGTAGAGCACTAGTCTTGACCTGAAGAGCTGAGGACAGTGCCCAGGCCCAGAGTTCAAGCCCCATGATTGACAAAAAAAATTCTTTTATTTCCTTGAAAAGCATATTGACAGCATAGACTAGTTGAGATTTGAGTCTCAACTAGACTTCTTTGCTATCCTTTTATTCTAACTAAAATTCCTAATGAGCATAGAAATTTTTTAATCCTATGTAAAACTTAAAAACCTGTAGATTTATTGACAGTCTTAAGAATTTTTCCCTTTTGAGTGATTATGAAATCATTTCATGCTAAAGATTCAAATAAGACATTTTTGTGTGTGTTTCAGTAGTGGGGCTTGAAATAAGGGCCTGGGCGATTGTCCCTTATTTTTTTCTCTCTACCACTTGACCCATAGCTCTGTCTCTAGCTTTTTGGGAAGGGGGTTGAAGTTATTTGGAGATAAGCATCTTTTAGTCCTTCAGCCTGGGCTGGCTTGGAACCATGATACTTATATGTTGGTTTTCTGAGTAGCTAGGATTACAAGCACTAGCCACCAGTGCCAGACTCAAAGGAAACACATCTTAGTAAGTTAGGGGCCTTGACCCAGAGGACATTGTAACTTTCACTTGTCAGAGGGTGCTAGTTCATATTGAATTTCTAGGTGGTTGACAATGAAAGCTTATTGTGTCTGTGAAAAACTGTAGTAAATTTATCTTTCTGATTCTGGAAGTTCTCAAACTGCTTTGGTTCCTAAAGGTTGTAGCTTAGTAATATCTTATAGAAAATGTCTTACCAAAGAGACTTGAAAGAAATTAAACTGCATAAGGAAGAATGGAAATTACAAATAAGACTGAAAATGCAAAATAAGAATTAATGAATTAAGTAGCTAATTTATTACTTTCAGTCCAACTCAGGGCCACTCTAATGAAACAGTATATGGAGGTAATTAACAAAATAATTCAGGTAATTGCTTTTCTTCTTCCCGAAGCAGGAAAGTTTTTAATTTATTTCTTCATTAAGTTATCAGGGTAATTAAACATTTTTTCCTGTTTAATTCCCTAATAACCTTGACCTGACATTGCTGAATGTGGAAATTGTTGATTTTATTTTGTTGCGATTGGAGGTGAAGCTGCATATGTATATTAAAATGTTTTTGCATTTACACAATGTTTTTGCATTTACAAGGCTTCCACATCTTGGCTCCTACCAGGTAGTTCAAACACTTGTAGGTTTAACAGTTGAACTTGACCCTACCTAAAAGCAACCTTTATATCTTATTGCATTATAATTGCCTTTTAACTTGTGTAGCTCCCTAGACAAGTCTTTCCCAAGGGGAAGACATTATGTGTAATTAATTGCTTTCCTATACACCTGGAGGAGGAGCCCCAATTGAGAAAGTCTGTCATAGTCTGAAGGGAGCTGGGGGCAGGGAAAGTTCATAGTATATCCTTAGCTTCTAGTACAGTACCCAGTGAGTGCCTAGTAGGTATTTAATAAATATTGAAAAAATATTTTATATTACTTAGTGATCTGTAGTAGGCATGACTGAAGAATGGATTTACTACTTTTGTAAGAATTAGAATAAATAATCTAATTCTCAAGCCATAGTGACCATGGCATAATCTTTGTTAGATGATTCAGGTGTTTGTGTTTTTGGGAGCAGTATTTCATTGAACAAATATTTACTAAGCACAGATTCCTATCTTCATGAGCTTTATTGTCATTACATTCACTGCTATAGATATAAAAGGTGTGATGACAGCATGTATCAAATAAATTTGTGATGCACAACAAAATTCAATTTTCATGAATTCATTACTGGTATATACTTGTCTTTTTTTTTTAATGTGCTGCCCCTGAGGCTTGAACTTGGCCTGGATGATATACCTTAGTTGGCAATGTTTTTGCATTTACACAAGTCTTACAAAGGTGTCCACATCTTTGCCTCCTACCATCTTGGCTTAAGACTGGCAGTCTGTCACTTGAGCCACAGCTTCATTTCTGGCTTTTCCGTGGTTAATTGTAAATAAAGGTCTCTCAACTTTATGTGGGATGGCTTTGAACTTCAATCCTCAGATCTCAGTCTCCTGAGTTGCTAGGATTACAGTGGTGCCCCGCTTCATTTCTCTTTTTTGTGTGTGTGTATGTGTGCAAGTAGTAGGACTTGAACTCAGGACCTATGTGTGCTCATTCTGCTTTTTTACTCATGGCTGGTGTTCTGCCATGTGAGACATACCTCCAATTCTTGCCCTTTTTTGCTGTCTTTCTGGTCTGTCTGCCTCATTTGGCTTTGAACGGAGATCCTCAAATCTCAGCTTCCTGAATACTTAGGATTATAGGTATAAAACACTGCCTCTCAGCTTCATTTGTTTTGCTATTAAAAATAAAATGTAAAGTGTGCCATTTTCTGCTTTGGATGTCAGATAAAAGTGGTTTGCTACATTTGATACCTTTGGTATTATGTACACATGACATGGCATTTTGCTCTTTTCAAATAGATGCTAGGCTGACCTTCTTCAACTTAGGAACTAACCACTACAACTTGAAATCTTTACATAAACGAAAGAAGTCCTCATTGTGCCCCCCATCTTATTGTTGATTAAGCAACATGAAACTGATTCTTTCCCAAGTATTATCAATAAGGACTTCCTGCTTGTTGTTTTTGTTTAAATATTGCTAAGAATTCAGCCATTTAGTGCCTATTGTTGAGTGCCTATGTATGTATCATATAATTTTAAATGTTCCTAATGGTTTTCAATGTTCCTAATGGATTTTTAGCTGAAGTAAGATTTCAGCAGGTGAAGTTGGCCATTTTCATACTAATGCAGCTGTTTAGATGAGCTTATTTCCTTTACCTAAGCTGCTATAATGTGGCCAGAGGCCTGGAGAAAAGCCTCAATCTCCCTGTGTCTGTTTGATATGCAAAGAACTGTAGATGCAAATTCTGGTTTATTGAATAATGGAAAAAAATCATCAAGGCTAACTACTTGTCTAGCATGGTTGATCAGTTCTCTCAACACGCATAGGAAACAAAACAATTTTTTTTTCCTTCAAGGTGCTAGTTTCCCCATATGTAATACTTTAGGGGGCACTTTTTCTCACCCTTTTCTGTGGTGTTGGGATGTTAATTCAGAGCCTTGGGTATGGTAGATAAGCACTGTCTAGAGTACTTTAAAGCCTCTTATATCTGGAATCCTTGAGATTGGGGCAGCTTTTCTTGTATAAAGTTCTGGGCTTTCACAATTGAATTATTTATTTCTGTTTACATCATATTTACCTTCTTGGCCTGGTACAAGTGAAGATAGAGGTGATCATAAAACAAACGTATTAGTATAGCTGCTGCATATGTTCACTGCGGCTTAATGATGAATGAGCGCACAGCACTGCAGATATGGGCACAGGATGGCCTATGCCAGCATGCTGGCAGTAAGCCCCTCAATTACTGCAATATATGGATGGATTGCTGGTTTGGCTGACTTCTTTATTATTGAGGAAGATGTGGTTTAGATGTGGGTTAGAAATGGTGTTACACTAGGGATGTCCAGATTTATTTGAGTAATTTGTATTTCTGAGGTAAAGAATATCACTGATTTTTTGCTCCATACTAGAATGGGAGAACTGGTGAGAACAGGTATCATTTGTTTTTTAGGTTTTACTGTATATTGTCTTAGTATTAAACAGGTAGTACTTTGTAATTTCATTTGTCTTCACCAAGGTTTTCTTAGAAGAACCAGAACAGTGTTTTTGACAATGATTTTATAGCTAACACAAGATCAGGCAAACAGTAGATGCTCAGTAAGTACCTGGCGAATATTTTTGAAAACATAGGTTTAATCAGTAATAACAGGTGAAAAATGATCAGTTTGAAAGTAGTCACCAAGAAGCTTCTGCATTTTAGACTAGGTTGCACTAGTATGTAGCACTGAAAATAACTTCTTTTGCAGTGGAAAAATATTCCACTGTTCATATTTTCAATGAGAAAAAAATTATATGCTTAAAAAGTGATCAGGGACTCTGTGTGTGTGTGTGTGTGTGTGTGTGTGTGTGTGTGTGTGTACATACGTGTGTGCTCCAGTATTGGTGCTTGAAATTAGGGCGTCCTGCTCTCCCTTAGCTTTTTTGCTTGAGGCTGGTGCTCTGCCACTTACTTTTTTTTTTTTTGGTAGGAAAGGAATTTTAGGAATTTATATAGTCCCTCAGCTCTTCAGCTCAAGGCAAGTGCTCTACCACTTGAACCATAGCACCACTTCCGGTTTTCTGAATGGTTTATTGGAGATAGGGGTGGCTTTGAACCTCGATCCTCAGCTCTCAGCCTCCTGAGTAGCTAGGATTACAGGCGTGAGCCACTGGTGCCCAACTCAGCCACTTATTAAGACACATGTACACTTCCAACATTTCTCTGCTGAATTGGTGATGAGTTGCAGCAACTTTGCTGCCTGGGCTTTCCTTCCTTCCTTCCTTCCTTCCTTCCTTCCTTCCTTCCTTCCTTCCTTCCTTCCTTCCTTTCTTTCTTTCTTTCTTTCTTTCTTTCTTTCTTTCTTTCTTTCTTTCTTTCTTTCTTTCTTTCTTTCTTTCTGCCAGCCAGTGAACTTAGGGCCTGGGCACTGTACCTGTTTTTTTTGCTCAGTGCTAGCACTCTACCATGTGAGCCACAGTGCTACTTCCAGGTTTTTCTTTTGATGTGGTACTGAGGAATCAAACCCAGGGCTTCATCCATGCTAAGCAAGCACTCTGCCACTAAGCCACATTTCCAGCCCTGGGTTGACTTTTGATTTCATTGTTAAGATCTCAGCCTTCTGAGTAGCTAGGATTATTGGCGCAAGCCCACCTTTTCTATTCACCACGATTATCCTAACTCTTTTTTTGTCGATTCATAGCATACTATAATTACGATACTATCTCCACCTTCTAGAATTAGAAGGAAACATACTCACTTTGTTAAATGCAGTTGATGACACTTAGTTTTCCTGTTACCACCAGCACATCAAATCTATTTTGAAAACCAAAGCTTGTATTGTTAATTCTCTAAGAGTATTGTGTCTTTTCTTTTGTTTCATTTTGTGACAAGATCTCACTATGTAGGCCAAATTGGCTTTGAATTTATGATCCTCCTGCCTCAGCCTCCTTAGTAGTAGGATTATAAAGCATATCCCACCACAGTCAACTCATTTATATCATCTGATTCATTGTGGTGGGTATATATTATTTTGATTCAGGATGCTATTTAGTTTTTGGTACTGGGAATGTAAGGTACTTTCCTGTTTGTACCAGTTACCATTAAGAGGATGAATACCTATGAAAAAAAGGCTAGGATCTTCAGAGTTTGAGGGATTTAAAAGAACCTGTGTGTGAAGTGCGCATCAACTTTGTTAAAAGTTAATGTAAATCCTACTTCTGCCATTTACTACCTAGCTTGATAAAATGGGTACTGCACACTAGCTTACATACACTAAACTATTTCTCAAAACTTAGTCCTTGTGCTGTTGGCTCATGGCTGTAATCTTAGCTACTTAGGAGGCTGAGATCTGAGGATTGCAGTTCAAAGCCAGCTCAGGTAGGAAAGTCTGTGAGGTTTATCTCTTATTAGCTCCCAAAAAGCTCCACCAAAAGTGGAGCTGTGGGTCAAGGGATAGAGCACTGGCTATGAGCAAAAAAGTTCAGGGATAATGCCCAGTCCCTGAGTTCAAGCCCCAGGACTAGCACATGAAAAACATGGACTACTTGTAAAAAAGTTATCCTGGATACTTACTGTAAGTACAAAAGTCATCTTGGATACAGATTTTGTAGCCTCAAGCCTACTGAATGAATCTAAGCTCCAGAAAATTATGTATTTTTTGTTTTATTTTTCTTGGTTTCAGGGATTGTACTCATCCTCACAGTTGCTTAGCTTCCTTGCTGCTGCTGTGCAACATGAGCCATGCCTCCACTCCAACCTTTTGCTAGGTATTTGGAGATGGAATCTCACAGACTTTTTCTCCAGTCCAACTTTGAACTGTTACATTCTGATGTCAGCCTTCTGAGTGGCTAGGATTACAAGTATGAGCCACTGGTGTATGGCCAAAAAATTATGTTTTTAGCAAGCCACTGCAAGTGGTTCTTAAGGTCACTAACATTTGGTTACACCCATTTGCCATATAGTAAACACTGCCGTATTCATTTTCTGGCACACTCATTGTTCACCTCTGTCCTTGAGCTTCTTAGAAACCGTATTATGACTATCTTAGAATGGCCATAATACCTGCTATACAAGGTTGTTGGCAAGATGTTTGCTGTGTTATTCAATACCATACCCAAACCAAATACTACCCTCGGGTTTAATGGTTTATTCTAAGACTTCACATATATTCTTACTACTGCTAATACAGCGAAAGGACACAAAGCAAAGTCAGCAAAGGCAAAAGATGTAGGGGGCAAAGTCTGGAGGAACATCACACAAGCTTCCAACAGTCCTCTCCCAATGTCAAACGGGATATACTTAATTCCATCAGTATAAAATGTTGATAAGGGCTTTTCCACTGCTTACTTGAGCAGTCTACACTTGGTATATACCAGAATTTTACTTTCCCAGAAGGAAAGCAGGTATTCAGCATAAATACTACTTATACAGATGGTTTAGGCACAGCATATTATTCTTGTTAGGGTGATAGGAACTCTCTCTGAATCTAAGTCCCTAGATACTAGCCAAGGACCAAGTTGCTTATAATCACCTCATTCCCCCTCCTCCACTTTCTGGTGGCACTGGGGTTTAAACTCAGCTTCACACTTCCGAGGCTGGTACTCTGCCACTTGAACTACTTCTGTAGCCTTTTGTACTTCAGTGGGACTTTTTTTGCCGAAGGCTGTCCTGGATTGTGCTCCTCCCAGTTATACTTCCTGTGTAGATGGGATGACAGGTACACATCACCACACCCACCTTATTATATTAGTTGAGATGCAATCTCAGTAACTGTGAGCTACCCTTATACCGAAATCCTCCTGCTCTCCATCTCCTGAGTTGTTGGGATTATAAATGTGAGTCACTACGATTGGCCTTGTTAAGAGTAGCAATCTCAGGCCTGCTATTAAACTTTTCCACACTATTTCTATGAAATAATTGGCATCAAAGGGAAGTGACTTAGCTAATTGGCAGCTAATCCTACCAGCAACACACCTTCCCATTTCATTGCTGCCCACAGCCATGCTTATGGGCCATTTCTTTCCATCTGTTGACAGCATTCACTCTTTGTCACTTGCAGCAGAGGAGCAGCCTGCCTGTGTAAATTGATGCACCCAGTGGGGGAGCCAGGAAGTATTGATGTTTCTGCCAGTTTAGCGTCAACACTTGCTGGTTTCCTCTCTGGAGCATCACCAAGTTCGTGTATTTTCATTTTTCTATCTTTTGGATTTTTGCTACTACCAGAGTCCCTCCTTTACTATACATTTGTCCAGATTTTCAGTGTTCGTTTTCACCATTACATTATCCTATTCTATATATGACTAGCTCTTAGCAAATATGATGATAGGTAGGTAGCCAATACAAAGATACTTTGGGCTAACACAATTCCATATAGTGGGAATACTGAAGAGGATTTTTTTTGGGTTCGGTCATGGGACCTGAACTCTGGGCCTGGGCACTGTCCCTCAGCTCTTCAGCTCAAGGCTAGCACTCTACCACTTGAGCCACAGCGCCACTTCTGGCTTTTTTCTTTTTGCTTATGTGGTGCTGAGGAATCGAACCCAGGGCCTCAGGCATGCAAGGCAAGCGCTCTACCACTGAGCCACCTTCCCAGCCCGAGAATTCTTTTTTTTTTTTCCTCTGGTCATGAGACCTGAACTCTGGGCCTGGGTGCTGTCCCTCAGCTCTTCAGGTCAAGGCTAGCGCTCTACCACTTTGAGCCACAATGCCACTTCCAGCTTTTTCTCCTTATGTGGTGCTGAGGAATTGAACCCAGGGGCTCATGCATGCAAGGCAAGCACTCTACCACTGAGCCACTTTCCCAGCCCTTTTTTTTTTAAGACAGTCTATATAGGAAAAGATACATGGGCTAATAAAAAATAAAGTTTATGGTTATATTTATATTTTATTATAAGATTTTTTGTCTTATAATAAGAACTCCCCCCCCCCCCCGATTATTCACAAGTTTCAGCCTATTTTACTGTTCAAAATTAAAATTAGTAATTCGATTAGGATTTGGGCAAGGAATACAGAAACCACACTGGAAGATGCAGTAATCCTATAGATCATTAGGGAGCAGAAACCAGAAGGGAACTGTCACAAATAAATAACAGCTGGATAGAAGAGATTATGTAAACTACACCTGTTGTATAAGCAGTGGGGATGTCCTTTAATCTTCTCAATTAAAGTAGTTTGCAATAATGCGGATTAAGGACTGTATAGAGTAGTATGTAGTTCACTCTGGCTCCTTTCCTTTCTTTTTCTTTTTTAAGGTGTCTTAGTCTTACAAGTCTTGACTTGTTACTCAGGCATTTTATTTATTTATTTATTTTGTTAATTGTGGGCCTGAACTTTGGGCCTGGGTGCTGTCCCTCAGCTCTTCAACTCAAGGCTAGTGTTCTACCACTTCCGTCAGAGAGCCACTTCGGGCTTTTTCTGCTTATGTGGTGCTGAGGAATTGAACACAGGGCCTCATGCATGCAAGGCAAGCATTCTACCCTCCCTCTCCCTCTTCCTCTTCCTCTCCCTCTCCCTCTCCCTCTCCCTCTTCCTTTCCCTCTCCCTCTCCCTCCCACTCCCTCTCCCTCTCCAACTCTGGGCCTGGGCACTGTTCCTGAGCTCTTCAGTTCAAGGCGAGTGCTCTACCACTTGAGCCACAGGGCCACTTCGGGCTTTTTCTGCTTATGTGGTGCTGAGGAATTGAACACAGGGCCTCATGCATGCAAGGCAAGTATTCTACCCTCTCTCTCCCTCTCCCTCTCCAACTCTGGGCCTGGGTGCTGTTCCTGAGCTCTTCAGCTCAAGGCAAGTGCTCTACCACTTGAGCCACAGGGCCACTTCTGGTTTTCTGGTGATTAATTGGAGATAAGAGTCTCACAGACTTTCCTGCCTGGGCTGGCTTTGAACTGTGATCCTTAGATCTCAGCCTCCTGGGTAGCTAGGATTACAAGTGTGAGCCACTGGCTCCTGGCTTCTTTTTGTTTCTTTCAATATTTTTATTGACATAATTTTGCTGTGCAGAACACACAATCCACAGTTTCTAGAACGTTGGAATTAAAGGTGTGTCACCAACTTGTCTGGCTCTTTCTCAGCTTTTTAATTGTCTATTTAGCTTCAAAGTCTAGAAGTGGATTCTGGTTATACTGTTTTCCACTGGGGGGGTTCTTCCATTTGCTCTTCAAGTCTCCAACTCTTGATTGTTCATTGAGCTATACTCTGTGCTCAAGAGAGAGATCAGGAGCATCATGGTTCAAGGCCAGCCCAGGTAGAAAAAAAAGTGTGTTGAGACTCCCATCTCAACCAATCAAAAAGCTGGGCATCTGTCACCCCAGCTTTATGGGAAGCATAAATAGGATTCAGGATGGCCTTAGCAAAAAGCTTGAGCCTGTTAGAAAAGTAGTGAAAAGGACTGAGTGTGTGGCTCAGGGTAGAGTGCTCACCTTGAGGCACAAAGTTCTTTAGTACTGAGAAAAGGAAAAAAGAGTCATGACCAGGGAGCTATTTTATGAAATGGATTGTATAAATAAAATCTATTTTAAAAGTCATCATTTGTTGACTTAGGTTAGACATTAGTCCTTGGTGAAAACAACCAGGAGAATATATATATATATATATATATATATATATATATATATATATATATATTCCAGTTTTGAAATGAATAGCTGTGTAATTAAAACCCTCTTCTATGACTTCAGGTGTATTACTTGTCAAAGATACTAATGAAGTGGTGTAATCCAAATAAAATCAAATGTAATCAAATCAGAACCCTTATAATTGATTTATAAAATCCATGTTTGGAATAATTCTAAGTAATTATGAAATTTATGTTGCATTAACAAATAACTATTTGGCTTCTAGTATATGCTTAACATGAAGTTTTTGAGGTATGAGATCAGATACTTCTTTGTTAGGATGCCTCCAGTAAGCAGCAATATAGCTTTTGGAACAGTCACTAATATTTTAATTAGCTGTCTAAGATGTAATATTCAGTACATGTAAAATATAAAATAAAATGCATAAAATCATTTGTGTACTCATTGTCCAATTTGAAAATGAGAACATTAGAAATTCAGTTCTGCTTACCTATGTATTCTGTAGCTCATTCCCCTGCCTCCCTGACATCCTGATAATGGTTAGCTTTAGTTTTGTTAGAATCGTAATGCTTTAAAAAAATGAGTTTTAAGCCATACATGGTGGTACATGTTTGTAATTCTAGTACTTGGGAGGCAGAAGCAGGAGGATCACTAATTTGAATCTAATCCTGTACCAAACTGCAACTTGAAGGGCCTCCTGAGCTATATAGAGATTCTCTGTTAAAAAGTATTATTTAAACTGTGTGGTGGTGCCTCACAGCTGTAGTCCTAACTCTAAGTTCTCAGAGTCAGCTTGCCAATTAAGTCCTACCCTGTGTCCCTACCTGTTTACAAACATCTGTTAAATTTCTATTTCCCTGATGCTGTATTGTTTTCCTGGTGTTGCATACAAATTCCTGCCCCAGTTGCAACAGTCTCATTACACTCCTTCTTAGAATGTCTCGCCCCTCAATTCTTGTAGCCCACATAACACCTTTGTAACACCTTCTTTGACTCCCTCCAGAATGCCCACATTCCACATAATGTGACCCATGTGACTGCCCATATGATCCATGTGACTGACCCTAAAATTTTGCTTAAATTCCGCCCATACCTGCCCATGGCTGCTGCCTCCATTCCTGCTTAGAGCAGCTCAGCAGTTCTGTCCCCTATTGAAATCTTAAGCCTGGATTCTTCACTCACCTCTCATTTTTTACACTAACTACTCAGGAAACTGAGATTTGAGAATCGTGGTTTGAAGTCAGCTTGGACAAGAAAGTCTGTGAGACTCTCATCTCCAGTTAACTGCTAAAAAGCCAGAAATGGAGTTGTGGCTCAAGTGGTAGAGCACTAGCCTTGAGCACAAAAGCTCAGAGACAGTGCTTAGGCCCAGGACCTGAGATGATTACTTGGGTTTTTTTTTCATTTTGATCTTTATCAACATGATTTATATACTTTTTTTTTTTTTTGGCTGGTCGTGGGGCCTGAACTCTGGGCCTGGGCATTGTTCCTTAGCTCTTCAGCTCAAGGCTAGTGTTCTATCCCTTGAGCCACAGGACCACTTCTGGCCTTTTCTGCTTATGTCATGCTGAGGAAT
>NW_012267305.1:8950921-8955279 GCF_000151885.1 Dipodomys ordii
TGTGTGTGTGTGTGTGTGTGTGTGTGTCCTGGGACTTGAACTTACGGCTTGGACTTTGCCTCTGAGTTTTTTCACTCAAGGGTGTGTGTGTGTGTGTTTGTGTGTGTGTTCACTCAAGGGTGTGTGTGTGTGTGTGTGTGTTCACTCAAGGGTGTGTGTGTGTGTGTGTGTGTGTGTGTCCTGGGACTTGAACTTACGGCTTGGACTTTGCCTCTGAGTTTTTTCACTCAAGGGTAGTATTCTACCACTTGAGCCACAGCTCCACTTCTTGCTGGTTATTTTTAGTGGTTCACTGGAGACAAGAGTCTCAGACTTTCCTGCTTAGGCTAGCTACAAACCACAATCTTCAGACATCAGCCTTCTGAATTGCTAGTATTACAGGTGTGAACCACAGCACCCTTAGAGTTTTGCTAACTTTTGCCCAGTCTGGCCTCAAACCACAGTTCTCCTGTATCTGTTTCCTTACATTGATATCTTTCTTATATTAACTTGTCCATTTTATACTCAGAACACTAGTTGTTTATTATTTGGTTTGTTTTTTTTTTTTTTGGTCCGTCGTGGGGCCTGAACTCTGGGCCTGGGCACTGTCCCTCAGCTCCTCAGCTCTTCAGCTCAAGGCTAGCGCTCTACCACTTGAGCCACAGCACCACTTCTGGCTTTTTTCTTTTTGCTTATGTGGTGCTGAGGAATTGAACCCAGGGCCTCATGCATGCAAGGTAAGTGCTCTACCACTGAGCCACCTTCCCAGCCCCTAGTCGTTTATTATTTATATGTGCTTCAAATATCCAAATATATTCCTAACTTACAGCTTATCGTTGCAGTTTGTGTGTTTGTGTGTGTGTGTGTTTTGTGTGTTTTGGCTGTGTTGAGATGGAATCCTGGCCCTTCTATATACTAGGTTCTTTTTTTTTTTGTCGTTTGTGGGGCTTGAACTCTGGGCCTGGGCACTGTCCCTCAGCTCCTCAGCTCTTCAGCTCAAGGCTAGCGCTCTACCACTTGAGCCACAGCACCACTTCTGGCTTTTTTCTTTTTGCTTATGTGGTGCTGAGGAATTGAACCCAGGGCCTCATGCATGCAAGGTAAGTGCTCTACCACTGAGCCACCTTCCCAGCCCCTAGTCGTTTATATTTATTTGCCTTCTGGCTTTTTTCTTTTTGCTTATGTGGTGCTGAGGAATTGAACCCAGGGCCTCATGCATGCAAGGTAAGTGCTCTACCACTGAGCCACCTTCCCAGCCCCTAGTCGTTTATTATTTATATGTGCTTCAAATATCCAAATATATTCCTAACTTACAGCTTATCGTTGCAGTTTGTGTGTTTGTGTGTGTGTGTGTTTTGTGTGTTTTGGCTGTGTTGA
Organism: Dipodomys ordii; assembly: GCF_000151885.1. Classification (NCBI taxonomy): domain Eukaryota; kingdom Metazoa; phylum Chordata; class Mammalia; order Rodentia; family Heteromyidae; genus Dipodomys; species Dipodomys ordii. The sequence continues at coordinate 8,952,278 of NW_012267305.1, forward strand.
GATGGAATCCTGGCCCTTCTATATACTAGGTTCTTTTTTTTTTTGTCGTTTGTGGGGCTTGAACTCTGGGCTTGGGCACTGTCCCTGCGTTCTTCAGCTCAAGGCGAGTGCTCTACCGCTTAAGCCACAGTGTCACTCCTTGTATATACTAGGTGAGTATGCTATCACCTAGCTACATCCCTAGCCTGTACTGAACTTTTTTCTTTTTGGTCATGGAGCTTGAACTCAGGGCCTAGGCGCTATCTCTGAGCTTCTTTTTCCTCAAGGCTAGTCCTCTACTACTTTGAGTCACAGTACCACTTCCAGTTTCCTAATGGTTACTTAGAGTCTAGGGACTTTACTGCCTGGGCTGGATTTGAACCGTGACCTTCAGATCTCAGCCTCCTTACTGAACTTTTTTGATTTTTTTTTTCATGAACAAGTTTTTAATTTTAATTTAGTTAAACTTTTGGGACTCTTTCTGGTAATACATTATATATCTTGTTTAAACAATCTTTTACTGTGCCAAAGTTGAAAAGCTAGTTTCCTGTTTCCCTTTTCTAAGCATTTTAAAGTTTGTTAATGTATTTTTTAGCCTAAGTTTTCAGATCTTGAAATCACAAGGGTTGAACTAAATGTTCCACAACAACCTTTTAGTCTTTGCCATTGTGATTTGAAGTAGATTTAGGATATGTAAGTATGTTTTCAGAGATTTCAGTATTTTTTTTTAAACAGTAGTAGGATTGAATGCAGGGATCACACTTGTTAGGTAAAGATTCTACCACTTGAGCCATGCCCCAGTCCTTTTGTTTTGTGCTTTATTTTGTTTTTCAGATAGAGCATCTTACTTTTTTTCTGGGTTAGCTTTAGACCACTATCCTCATACATCTGCCTCCCAAAGAACTGAGATTTTAGTATGTGCCACCAGACTGGGGTTGTTTTTGAGGTAAGGTCCTGCTACTTTTTGTCTAGACTGGCCTCAAACCACAATCCTCCTGTTTCCTGAATAACTGGGATTACAGGCATGTGTTATGACGTGTGGCTCCTTTATTAGATTTTTATGACTTGGCAAGGTACTGTGCTAAGCAGAGGGGTCTGAGGGAGTGAATAAAAACAAGGGTCGTTCATATTGTTACAGACTTTGTAATTTAACTTACAATTTAAAAACTCATATGCCACAAACACTCATTTTCATCAACGTTTTGAATGAAACAAGAGACATAAAAAATAGTATATAGAAACAGATATAGAGAATTTGTTTTGGATAGGGTGGCCTGAAAGTTCTATCTGATCAGATGACATTTAATTGGAGAGATGAAGGAATGAGGAACTCCTCCTGCAAAGGAAGTTGGGAGTAGATACTAGAGCAGCTTACACAAAGGCCTTGAGTTGGGCCAGACCCAGGCATATTGGAGAAACTACAAGAAGGTTAATGTGGCTGAAGTACACATACTGTAGAGGAGGGAGGCATGGCAGTGAATGGGATATAGCACCTTGTAAAGTACTCTTGGTTGGATCTTCTTAAGTCAACTTAAAATTGATTTGCTGATGTTGAGGGTATAATAACAGAATTGTGTTTCATTAATTTGTACTTACTGAGTTCATGAGGATGCACTGGTAAGTAAAACCAAAATCTTTTCCCTCATTTACCTTGCTTGCTAAGGTGTCCAAAGGTAGTTTCTTTTTTTCTTTTTTTTTCCGTTATGTTTTTGGGTCTGGTCTTGGGGCCTGAACTCGGCCTGGGTGCTGTCCCTCAGCTCTTCAGCTCAAGGCTAGCGCTCTACCACTTGAGCCACAGTGCCACTTCCAGCTTTTTTCTTTTTGCTTATGTGGTGCTGAGGAATCGAACCCAGGGCCTCAGGCATGCAAGGCAAGCGCTCTACCACTGAGCCACTTTCCCAGCCCCCAAAGGTAGTTTCTTAAAGGGTAAACTGATGTAACAAACTCCAGTGGACAGAAATATGTAGTGTTTATTTCTCTGATAATTCAGAACAGTAATTCTGAGCAAATTGGCAGCCTCTATCCATGCATTTATCCAGGGTTCCAGGCTGTGGTAAGACCTGTCTTGGGAATCTAGCTTTCAGGTTCTAGCCAGCAAGAAGGAAATGAATCTAGGGAAGCTTCTTTAGGAAAGTTTAGCAAAGGGATGAGAGATCACATTGCATATATGCCTTTGGGGAAATATTAGTCATATGGCCCTCCCTTGTCAGAAGACAGGGAAGTGTAGGAGACATGGCTCAAGTGGTAGAACACTAACCATAAACAGAGAGAAACACAGAGAATGGACGAGAGAAAGAGTTTGTAGACAGTCAGAAAGCAATCTAAATAAAGTATAACATCCAGCAAGATCAGTAAGTGTAACATTGTGTGGAAGTCCTAGTGTTGTATGATAAAGGGAAAAATCAAATAGGGAAAGAAGATAGAAAATGTATAGGATGGAGGTTTTCATAGGGTGACAAAAGAAAGCCTCCTGATCTGTTATTTGGACAAAACCCCAAATAAAGTCTTCTAAGAAATGCCAGTCCAGTTTGGAATAAAGCCTATCCCAATGCAGGGTAGTTTTACATTTCTGAATCTTATACCATCTCTAAGAGTGCTTAGTTAGTGGAAAGCCACCATTACACCATAGTGTCATTCACAGCAAGCAGTAAAAAACCCACTTTAAGCAAAGAATGTGTCCATACAATATTTTAGACTTGAGTTTTTGTCTTGGCTATTTAAAGTTGATAAGAATAATTCTCAAAGAAGGAGATAACTAAAACCTTTATGCAGCACACATTTCACACTGTTACATATCTGTGATTTTTATGGGTATGATGGGAGTACATAGATTTCAGTGTTAGAAATTAGTTTTGGTCTGAATCTGCTAAAGAACTGTAGCTAATTTTAGTCATTTTCAGTGAGGTTATACCAACTTATTTATTTATTTTTATTTATTTATTTTTTGGGTCCGGTCGTGGGGCCTGAACTCTGGGCCTGGGCACTGTCCCTCAGCTCTTCAGCTCAAGGCTAGCGCTCTACCA
>NW_012267305.1:8956724-9040611 GCF_000151885.1 Dipodomys ordii
GGTCTGAACTCTGGGCCTGGGCGCTGTCCCTCAGCTCTTCACTTCAAGGCTAGCGCTCTACCACTTGAGCCACAGCACCACTTCCAGCTTTTTTTTCTGCATATGTGGTGCTGAGGAATCAAACCCAGGGCCTCATGCATGCAAGGCAAGCGCTCAACCACTGAGCCACCTTCCCAGCCCTACCTTTAAATCTTTTGATGCATTTCCTGCCAATTCAAGTACCTCAGCGATGAGATACTCCAGGATGGCTGCGCTGTACACAGCGGCAGTCGCTCCGACACGTCCATGGCTGTCCTAGATTTCAGATGTTGATGAACACTGCCAACTGGGAACTGTAAGCCGGCTCTCTGCGAGCGGGAAACTGCCTTTGTCTTGGCCTTTCCGGAGTCCTTCCCAGCCTTACCACCAGCCATCTCGAATTCTGCTGAAGCTCATGCAAGCAAGGCAGAGAAAAGGCTAGTTGGACACATGGCGAGGCCTCGAACACCTACTCTGTCATCACACCATGATTCAAACTGCTCATTTTTTATACTAATAATTACGTTTTATTAGAGAACTTACAGTTTAGAAAGGTAAGATCTATATATAATGAAAATACAAGACAGAAAGTGATAAATGCCATTACAAAGCTGAAAAATAAGGTTCAGAGAGAAAGGGCCAAAATGAGTGTCATCTTTGCTTTCACAATTGTGAAGGAAGACAATATGTTAACTTTGAGCTTCATATATCATGCTCTCAAAGGGAATTTTCCATTCTTGGAAAAGAGAAGTATTTGATATGTTACCCTGCTATTTTAAGTTTCTTTTTTTCTCTAAGCCTAGTCTTTTCCCAGGCACAAATAAAGTTCTTTTTCTTTTTCTTCATGTTATCTCAGGGTAAATTTTAAGTCAGACTATGAAAGCATTACTTGACAGCATTTTATAGAACCCTGGAAGTTAGCTTTGAATATTTTTTTTTCTTACCAAATTACCAAACTCCAAAGATTGTATCTCCTGCATATATTTACTATCCAATCATAATCCATTACTATGAATTATTTTGGATAATTCTTTTTTTTTTTTTGCCATTCCTGGTGCTTGAACTCTGGGCCTGGGCACTGTCCCTGGGTTCCTTTTGCTCAAGGCTAGCACTTTACCACTTTGAGCCACAGCACCACTTTTGGTTTTCTGGTGGTTCATTGGAGATAAGATTCTCATGGACTTTCCTGCTTGGGCTGGCTTTGAACCATGATCCTCAGAGTAGCTAGGATTACAGGCGTGAGCCACTGGAGCCTGGCTGGGATGATTGTGTGTGTGTGTGTGTGTGTGTGTGTGTGTGTGTGTGTGTGTGTGTGTGTGTTTTAATGATTCTTCTTAAGTCATACTAAAAATCCTTAGTGGGTCCCTTCACACTTAGAGAGTAAGATTCAAACTCCTGACTGCCTGATAAACCCTGCCTGCCTATGTAGTACTTCTGACCTCATAGACTGCAGTCATGCTGACCTCCCTCAAGGCTCCACTCTGCAGTTACTGCATGCTGTTCGCACGGTACTTGTTGTTCCCACTATATGGAATACTCGCTGGAGACTATTCTACTACTTCTGAACTATACTCAAAGAGCATTTGGTTAAGAAAGTCTTTCCTCCGCTTACCCTTGACCACCCAATCTCATGAGGTCTCATAACAGCTTGTTCTTCTCTTAATGTAGTTCTTTCTGCAGTTATAATTTATAATAAATCAAATCATGGAACAAGATCTTAGTTGCCTTCTCTACAGCAGGATCTAAATGGGCATGTATGTTTTTATTCGCTAAATGAGGCACTGGAATTAATGCTCAAAAATACTTTGTTGCCTTGTAAATCTGGTTTGGGATTTTATTTAGGTCCTTACATTAGACCACTTATTGTTGCAATGTTTACAGAAGACCAAAATTGTACACCCAGGATCTATTGAAAATACAATTCTCAGTATTTGGCTTAATTGTTAGAGCATTAATCTTGAGTGGAAAAACTCCAGGACAAGTGTACAGGCCTTGAGTTCAAGCCCCAAGACCTGCACACAAACAAAATGGTTTCTTATTCAAAGACAAAATAATTTTTTTCTTACAACTTAGGATAGTATAGTTTCTGGCTTTATATCTTTAAAAAAATTTTTTTTTTCAGTCCTGAGGCTCAAACCCAAACCCTTAGGCCTTTTTTAATTAATTAATTAAATTTTTAAAATATATTTTTATTGTGAAAATACTGTACAGAGGGGTTACAATTATGTGGGTAAGATAATGAGCACATTTCTTATCAAGCATTGTAGCCTCCTGCTTTGTTTCCCCTTCCCAAATTTGTAAAGTTCGTTTTTCGACAACGACTTGCCTTTTTTAAAAAATTTATTATTATTTTTTTTATTTTTGCTGGTCATGGGGCCTGAGCTCTGAACCTGGGCACTGTCCCTCAGCTCTTCAGTTCAAGGCTAGCACTCTACCACTTCAGCCACAGCACCACTTCTGGCTTTTTTTTTTCTTTTTGCTTATGTGGTGCTGAGGAATTGAACCCAGGATCTCATACATGCAAGACAAGCGCTCTACCACTGACCACCTTCCCAGCCCCTGGCTTTATATCTTAAGAAGTAAAACATTCACAGAGTTTGCATGTTTATATATTCTTGGCTGTGTAGAAGTACCAGATGAAGCTGTTATTGCTGATGTGTTGGCTGTACTGTTAATGGTCACATACCCTGGTTTTTGGTTTTTGGTTTTGTTTTTAATTGACTCTGTATTTGCTTCATCTTTGACTCAGAGGCACTATTTTGACAAAAACTTTTTTTTAACCTGGATACTGTTGGATTACCCATAGAAAATCAATTATGTTTCTTTTTCATACAACAGGTATCCAAGAATCATTCGTTGATTTCTTACTACTTGATTAGAAACGTAGGACTAGAATGGGGAAGGGAGATAACCAAGAAAAGATATTAAATGTTAAAAAATTAAAATATTTTAGATTTACAGAAAACAACCATTTTCCATATTACCAACAATTTTGTACAAGTGATATACATGTGTCACACTAAGTGAACCAGTGTTGATTTTTTTTAATATAAAGTCCATGTTGATTTAACTTCCTCTGTTTTCCTGTCGTATCAGGACCTCATCCAGGATACCACATTATATTTAGGCACCATGTCTCCTTTGCTTCTTTTGTCACAGTTTCTCAGACTTTATTTTGGTGATTTTGACAGCTGTGAGAAGTGTATGGACATATTGTAGAATTATACTAAGTTGCAATTTATGTACTTTTCAGAATTAAGAGGTTATTGGGTTTTGAGAGGAAGGCTAGAGAGGAAAAAGGCCATTTATATTACATCATATCAAGGGTGCATATCACAAGAATGGCTTAACCACTGTTGACCTAATTACCTGTTTGAAGGTTTCTCCATTGTAAAAATAGTTTTTTCTTTTTTCATACTATATTCTTTGGAAACAAGTAACTAAGCATAGCCCAAGAGATTGTTTTCTAAACAGCAGGCTCCAAAAACATCTTTCTTGCTGAGGGAGAATTTCTTCATTGCTTTTCAATTTTCAGTTTTGCTTTTACGTTTTGATTTAGATAGGAGGCAAGTATGTACAGTTAACATGTTTGTTTCAAATGTTTAAATTGTGAAGTATGTTCTGTTGATAAAAAGATTTGAAATGAAAATGAGTATTTTAGTGAATGATTATTCTGGAACACAAAAGGGGACCCTAATGTTTTTGCAAATGCTCCTATGTCTAGCATTGCTCACCCCCCTGCGGGCCCCCCCCAGCCTCTATAGCCTTCTGTTTGTCTCTGTCTCCTGAGTTGTAATTGTCTGGTAGCTAAAACTTCTATGGAAATATTTGTGTAGATAGAATGGTCCAGTGGCCCAGGATTGTTTCGGTTGGCAAGAACTCACTTTCTAAAATGATTTTTAATGTGTTTGAGCCTCTCTACTGTGTTTCTTTTGCCAAGGTAGATGTAGCTCTAAATATTTGCTTGCTTTGCTAATTCTTGTCTTAATATTTCATAGCTGTGACAGTTCTATTGATCAGAAGAGACAACAACTTGATATGGATCTTTTCCAGATTCTGTTATCTTTAAGAACTGAGAGCTTTGAAGAGAATATTGCTGTAGGCTGCTTTGAACCAAATAATATATTGCCTGTATTATAAAGTAACTGCATTCCTAGAAATCATCATTTTGAAAAATGTTAAAAGATGAAGGAGAAAGAATTCACACAAGTGACAATATTTAAGGACTAATGGCCAGGGTGAGTGCCATAGGGACATATATCCAGTAGCCCACTTACTCTTTCCTCCCCCCATCCATAATTCATGCTTTTGGCTCCTAATATGCACTGAAAGCCCTTACCAGAAAGTCGGTTCCAAAAGGAAAGGCAACACAGGAAGTAAACAACATTTCACCAAAGTTGACTTTAGTATATTAATTCATTTTGAATTTCAGTTTGATACAGTAGATAAAATAGTGAACAACATACTTCACCTTGTTTAGAAGTATTTTAAATAATTGGAGATAATACATCTATCATAAAAAGCAGATATGTATTTTTTCCATATAAACTTAATATAAAGTATGGCTAAGGATATCTAAGGAGACTCCTCAATTTTAAGAAATTTACTAAAAAGCTGGGAGTGGAACGATTAGGTTTACATTGTTGCTTTTCAGAGTAGCTCTTCAGTAGCTCATGTATGTGTTTCCCTTGTGGAAGAGTGTATTCATTTAAAATTTATTTTCAACTTTTATTAATAAACTTAGTAGAACATAGTTTCAAATTTAGGAAATTTGCAAAGATGGTACTTAGTATTCTCATTATATACAATATATCTAGTTTCCTTTATTATCATCTTACTATGTTATTAGGGCATATTGTCATGATTAAGGAATCCATATTAATACAATATCAACTGAGCTTTATACTTTAGGTTTCCTTAGTATGTATGTATGTATATATGTATGTATGTTAGTCAGTTGTGGGGCTTGAACTCTGGGTCTGGGTGCTGTCCCTCAGCTTTTCAGCTTAAGGCGAGCTCTCTATCACTTGAGCCACAGTGCCACTTTATATTTTCTGGTGGTTTATTGGAGATAAGAGTCTCATGGACTTTCCTTAGTCTTTAATATTCTTTTGTTTGGTTATCCTTGGATATGGTGATATTGATGTTTGTAAGGAGTACTGGTTAGGTGTTTGGAAGAATTTACCTCAATTAGGATGTCTGATATTTTTCTTGTGAGTTTTTTTCGGGGGGAAGGGGGTAGAGGTTCGAGGAGACCAGAGGTGAAGAGTCATTTTCACACATCATATCTATAGTGCATAGTACCATTTTGACTTGACACTGATTAGATTAAGATCAGTACCTCTCTAAAGTAGTGTTTGTCACCTTTCTCCCTATAAAGGCATTTTTTTTTTTTTGTCGCTCTTGGGCCAGAACTCTGGGCCTGGGCACTGTCCTTCAGCTCTTCAACTCAAGGCTAGCCACTCTACCACTTGAGTCACAGTGCCACTTCCGGCCTTTTCTGCTTATGTGGTGCTGAGGAATCGAACCCAGGGCCTCCTGCATGCAAGGCAAGCATTCTACCACTTAGCCATCTTCCCAGCCCAAGAAACATATTCTTTTTTAAAATAGAGAATTGTACTGATTTTCTTGTTTATTGTTCTGGGACAGAGATATTTTGTGTCATTTATTTATTCAACAAAATTTATTGTGAGTTAAATAAAATTCTGTTTATTGTAAATGAGCGTTATTAATAACATTTTCAGATATTCTAACAGTTCAGTTATTTGTGATTAATGACTCACATTCTCTACTTTTTTGTTTTTGTTTTCTGCAATGCCAGGGATCCAAGACAGGGCCCTGTAAATGCTGGACAACTGTTCCATCACTGACCTACATCCCCAGCCTTCTCTTTATTTTCTATGCTTTCTTGTGAATATGTTATTTCCCTAAAAGAGACCTAGTCTGTCTTCCCTTTTTGTGGTACTGTGGTTTGAACTTAGAGCTTTGTGCTTGCTAGACAAGCACTCCACCACTTGCGGCATACCCATCCATTCTACCACTTGAGCCACAGCCCATATCTTCCTATTTTTATTTTTATTTATTTTTCTTGGTTGTGGGGCTTGAACTCTGGGCCTGGGCACTGTCCCTCAGCTCTTCAGCTCAAGGCTAATGCTCTACCACTTGAGCCACAATGCCACTTCTGGTTTTTTCTGGTGGTTGATTGGAGATAAGGATCTCGTGGACTTTCCTGTCTGGGTTGGCTTTGAACTGTGATCCTCAGATCTCAGCCTCCTGAATGGCTTGGATTACAGGTGTGAGCCACCAGAGCTGGGTTCTTCCTATTTTTAATATGCTGCAAATACAAAGGATTTTTATAGATTCTAGGGTTTGAACAACCTTCTGCTTATTTACATTTTCTCAAATACTAGGCACAGAAACAGATGAATCTCAGGAAGTACTAGGAAAAAAACTTCACAAGCATGTTTTATGTTGATTTATTTTTTTAGGGAGGCTTTTTGTTTTTGTTTTTAGGATTTTATTTTTGGTCAGTTCTGGGGCTTGAATTTAGGACCTTGTTACTGTCCCTGAGCTTTTTTGCTCAAGGCTAGCACTCTACCACTTGAGTCACAGCTCCACTTCCAGCTTTTTGGTGGTTAATTGATGTCTTGTGAACTTTCCTGCCTGGGCTGGCTTCAAACTACAATCCTCCCATCTCATCCTCCTGAGTAGCTGGGACTACAGGCTTGAGCCACCAACGCTCATTTCCATTAAGGAGTTTTTGACCCAAAAGAATAAATTGGCCACATAGCAGATGAACCTTTATGATGAATTTGATTAATTCTCCACAACAGCAAAATCAGATGGCCTTGCTTGAGGCCTTTTTTGCTTTGGAATTGGGTATCAATTTGCTTAACCTACTTAGCAAAGTTCCATTCCATCATCTATCAAAGATTGTGTGTGCATGGGCTGGGAAGGTGGCTCAGTGGTAGAGTGCTTGCCTTGCATGCCTGAGGCCCTGGGTTTGATTCCTCAGCACCACATAAGCAGAAAGAAAAAAGCCGGAAGTGGCGTTGTGGCTCAAAGTGGTAGAGTGCTAGCCTTGAGCTGAAGAGCTGAGGGACAGCGCCCAAGCCCAGAGTTTAGGCCCCACGACCAGACCCAAGGGGAAAAAAAAAGATTGTGTGTGCAGATGGAAAGAGATTTTCTGTTGTACTATGTATGAGCTCAGTGTGAAGAAGTCAGAAATATGAGTGAATGCATTTAGCTGGTTTTTACTTCCCAATTATAAGAATCTCTGCCAGATTTAGTGCTGCTACAATGAAAGGAGTAGAGGCCATCTGGGTTTCTTTGCTAGCTCTGCCACTGGTTTGTTGTGTAACTTTATTGTATTTTGTTTCCTCAGTGGTCTTCAGATTTTTATGCTGCAGTAAGAGTTATATATAAACCAGAGCACTGCCTAAACCCTTTAAGACTTTTTTTTTTCTTTTGGGTCGGTTGTGGGGCCTGAACTCTGGGCCTGGGAGCTGTCTCTCAGCTTTCAGCTCAAAGCTAGCGCTCTACCACTTGAGCCACAGTACCATTTCTGGCTTTTTCTGCTTAGGCGGTGCTGAGGAACTGAACCCAGGGCCTCCTACATGCAAGGCAAGCACTCTACCACGGAACCACCTTCCCAGTCCCCCCTTTAAGACTTTTATTTTATTTATTTATTTATTTATTTTTTGGGGGGTCCAGTCATGGGGCCTGAACTCTGGGCCTGGGCACTGTCCCTCAGCTCTTCAGCTCAAGGCTAGTGCTCTACCACTTGAGCGACAGCGCCACTTCTGGCTGTTTTCTTTTTGCTTATGTGGTGCTGAGGAATTGAACCCAGGGCCTCAGGCATGCAAGGCAAGCGCTCTAGCACTGAGCCACCTTCCCAGCCCCCCTTTAAAACTTTTAAAGTACAAGCCACCCTTGCAATTAATGTTGTGTTCACAGTAAGATATATGTCGTAAAAATAGTAAAAGACATCTGATTTTCCTATAAATTATATGTAGTTGAGGGGCATGATCTTGACTTGATGTCAAATTAGTTTTTCTAGATGTGCCACAAATATAGAAATATATCAATTTTGGGGTAATGTCTATAAAGCTTTCTAAAGTATGTATTCTGGATTACAAAAGTGTTAAAAAGCAGAAATCTCTGTATCTTGGATTTTGTTCTACTTCCCTCATTCTTTTTGCCTCTCATTCATATTTTTGGGCAACTCTGTTCTATTCACGGGCTTGCTTCATTCTGTCTGATGGTGGAAGGGCTATGAGGGCCCGCTGATTTTCTTGTTTACATTGCTTTCCAGTGCAAAGAGCTGGGCCAGGTCAGCCTTGAATGAAGCTTTGGACCCCAGCCTGTCTTGAGTTGAAAATGACTTTGAGAACCTTGAGCTTTCAACTTAGCTGTTCAGCATGTTTCCTTGTGTCATTCTTACTTTGTGCTCATGTTTTTGTGGCTTTGCTCTTCACTAGCTCCTTGTGACTATGACTAACTAAGCCTTGCATTTTTGTGCCAGACACTAGTTCTGCCTTGTGAAGTTTTAGCCTGGGTACAGCAGTACCTCTTAGAATTTGAGCAATGCCAAGACCATGTCTGTGGTTGAGTCTTTGATGCCCAATCCAGATAATGGTGATGTCCAGCAACTACTTGCATTTACAACTTTATTGTTTTATCTGCTTTCGTATTGCTGTGTATCCTCATGTACACTGCTCACCTGTCTGAGCCACTACTCATCTCTCTGAGACCCTACTTTTTGTTGCCTATCTTCTAATTGTGCGTTCTTGTGTGCTTGAGCTTTCTTCTAGGCATTGCTTTTAGGTCTACCTCTGAGCACATTTTCTCCCAAAGTTTCATTAGTACCTCAGAACCTTGAGCCATGCCCTCAGCCCATCTATAGTCTTATTTTGTAGTTATGTTTTTCTTGGGGCTCTCAAAATGATTGCTAGTTAAGTGACTTCTATTATTCCTGCAAACCCAGGATCGTGCATACTAGTTTATCCATTCCTGAAGATCTGCCTGCAGCTGTCACTGAATATACTGCTAAGCAGAAAGAAAGATCCTTTGGGATTTTGGACAACTCTTTACTTCCTCCCCTCTGATGCCTCTGATGCTAAAACTAATGTCTACTGTGTCTCTTCAGAACTCTGATCAAGAGAAAGAAAATACACAAAGTGCTTCTTCCATACTCTTCAATGAGAACACTTGTAAAGTGAGGAGAGTTAATACTTGAATAGGTTCTTCTATCATTTAGCAGTTCTTTGAATGAGTCATCTACAAAATTAAGAAATTAGTAAGGACAGATAGTGGCTATTTATTATCTTACCCAATAAAAGTACTTTGGTTCTAGATTTCACATTTGTCGCCTTCTTACCAAAAACTTCTTTTACACAATCATATTAACTAAAAGTGAGACAAAATTTTGATGACCTTTGTGCCCCCATGCATGTCTTGTTGTCCTTTAATCATGGATACTTGGTTTTGATTATAGATTTCTGCCTAAAATAGTTAGTCATTTCTGAGATTAAACACAATATTTCATAATTGTTATGGTTTAGTTTATATTTTATTTCTTTCCTTATGATTTTGACATTTCTAGAATTTCATATTGGTGGGATCAAAATGTGTGTCTTTTGAGTCTGGTTTATTTTACTTAACATAATGCTTCTAAGAATTATCTGTGTCATCCCATTTATCCAATTTGCTGCCTTATTTGCTTTGTAGAGACCAACTATAAATGTACTACAATGTGTCCATTTACCAGTTGGTAGGCATTAAATTGTATTCAGTATATATAAGATCAGTGTGAACATTTGTATAGGTCTTTGTGTAGAAGCCTATATCTTTTTACTTAGGTAAATACATAGAAGTAGGATGACTGGCTTTTGAAAGACTGTGTTTATAAGAAATTGCCAATCTGAGTTGGGTACCTCTTTGACTTCAGGCTCACACCTGAAATCAAAGCCAACCTGAGCAGAAAAAAATCCGTGAGACTCCATTTCCAATCAACAATCAAAAATGCTAGACAGGAGAAATGTTTGTTTTCTGTCCAGGCTGGCTTCAAATTATGATCCTTCAGATCTCGGCCTCCTGAGTAGTTAGGATTACAGGTATGAACCACAGATGTCCAGCTGAGGATGGGTCTTATTTTCCCTTTGTGAAGGAAAGTCTCAGAATGTTCCTGATGACAATAAAGCCTACAGTGATTATTGTTCCTTATCTTTCCTAGAAAACTTTTAGTACATTTACTTGCTTTATAACCCTACCACCTATTGCAGGACCAAACATCTGATACTCAGGAAATATTTGTTGAACAAATGCATTGGTAGGACATAGGCAGATCCAGGAGCTACATAGTTGGGACCAAATGAACTAGATGAAGAAGGTTCACTGTGTAATTTAAAAGACATCTTTTCTTAATCTCCATTTAGGTAATTATATATTTGGAAGTGGAGGTGTGGTTCAAGTGCTAGAGGCTTGTGTGAAAAAAGCTAAAGGAAAGCAACCTGGTCCTGAGTTCAAGCTCCAGTACTGTCACAAAATTTTTTTGCCCCAATAAGTATATAGTTAATAAAAAGCTGTCAATTTAAGGAAAGTATATTGTGATGCAAAATAGTGGGGGGCAAGGAGTATCATACTAGTAGTTGAATATGGGTCATGTTTGAGACCTTAGTTGAGAATGTTGTTTGAGTATTTGCTGAGAGACTTCTTTCCTGAGAGGAAATGGAATTTTGTTCTTGCCAGGAAATGTGTGATAAAGATCACATCTCATACTACTACTACTACCAGAATAGAAATTTCCATAGAGCAGAGATTCAGAGAGTCAGCTAATGGTTCATATGTATTTGGTATTCAGTGAAGCTGAACCTGAACTGTTATTCTGTAATGGAATCTGACCAATTTTGACAAGCCAGTTTGTAATGTTTAAATTAGTGAAAGCCCATTCATCTTGATATTTATTGACTCTGCTGGGTGTTAGCCATATTTTTGGTATATTTTATTGAATATTTTTATTATCTTTAAGTAGCTGTAGAAAGGAGTTGCATTCGACAAAGCAGTTTATAAATACAACACATCTTGATTGGTTTCACCCCTTTCAACATTCTTGCCCACCTCCAAATTTTTTTTAAAGTTTTTTTTTTTTTTGTTGGTCATGGGACTTGAACTCTGGGCCTGGGCGCTGTCCCTCAGCTCTTCAGCTCAAGGCTAGCACTCTACCACTTGAGCCACAGCGCCACTTCTGGCTTTTTTGTTTTTGCTTATGTGGTGCTGAGGAATCGAACCCAAGGCGTCATGCATGCAAGGCAAGCGCTCTACCACTGAGCTACCTTCCTAGCCCCCTACCTCCTAATTTTTTAAGATATGTACTGAATTGTTGTTTGCCAGTTAATAAAGTAGTTTATGTATGCAATGCATCTTGATCTGTGTCATCCCTTCAACATTTTCCTTTGATGGAAAGGAAAAAAAAAAAAAAAGCTTCTGACCAGGATCCCAAATCTTGGCATTAATTCCAGCTCCCTACCAGTGTCACATGGCACAGAAGGTAAACATGCTACAGATAAGGCCTGAATAAAAAACCTTGTCTTTATCCGCAACTATGGATTTGATCCCTGATCACCATGAAATGTTCTACTCTGGTGAAGTTGGACCACAGTAAGATGGATGGTATTCCTGTTGTCCGAACCTGAATCTGTTCTGTACTGTGCCCTTCATGTCTTGTTTCCTTATATTTATCACCTGAAGAGAAGCAAGTTTCTCTGTTGTAATGTGCGGGTGAATAAGCACATCTCTCTCAGGCTCTCTGTGGGGATTCAGTGTGAGAAATACATGCTGAATAATTTGATTGTGCCTATCATAGACTTCTCAATAAGTGGTTTTATTGTTGAGTATTATCAAAGCTAATTGATTTGCCTGCCGTGGACCATCTAATAACCTTTAACACATAGTTGCTGATACCTGCCTCATCTCTGAGGTAAGGACATCATTCATGGTTTGTAGATAAGCAAAACTACTTGCCCCTCTACTTTGCTTTAACTTCTTCCTTTGCTTCTAACTTTGCTTCCCTTTCTCATTGACTTATCTCTCTCACCTGATTTGTTGTAATTCTTAAAATTTCACATGCATAACTTAGAGAATCCTAAGTGTGAAAATTGAGTATATGATACAACCCTTTCTCTTGTTTTTTGTTTTTAATGATAAGGTCAAGCAACTGTTTGACCTAAAAGCTTTGGCCTTCCATAACCTTTTCCTTTTTAGCAGAATGGTTGACATGGGGGTATTTTCCTGCTTTTGCTACAAATATGATTTTCTCCATAGAACCTTTTGTGTATCTATACACATCTCTTTCTTTCCCACATCATGATGTTTTTTGTCTTTTTCTTTATTACTTTTTTTTAGATGTGTGTGTGTGTGTGTGTGTGTGTGTGTGTGTGTGTATATATAAGAGAGAGGGGGGAGGGAGAGAGAGAAAAAAAAAAGAGAGACTGACTTGGGTTTGGACTCAGGGCCTTGTTCTAAGCACTCTGCCACTTGAAGCACACTGTAATCCCCACCCCTTTCCTACCCTCTCCTCCCATCCCCTCCCTTATCCTCCTGTTTTTGCTGGCCAGGCATTGTCCCTGTTGTTTCATTCTCAAGACTGTACCACTTTGAGCCACAGACACAACCTCATTTCTGGCTTTTTGATAGTTAATGGTAGATGTTTTACTAACTTTCCTGCTTGGGCTGGCTTCAGACTGCAATCCTCAAACCTTAGCCTTCTGAGTAGTTAGGATTACCAGCATGGGCCACCAGCTCTCAGCCTCTTTAAAAGGTTTGTTCTTCAGATAGAGCCTTTCACTTTTGTCCAAGCTAGCCTTGGACTGTGTAGCTAGGATTACTGGCATTTACCACCATGCCTAGCTCTTTTTTTTGTGGTTGTGGGGCTTGAACTCTGGACCTGGGCACTGTCCCTGAGCTCTTCAGCTCAAGGCTAGCACTCTACCAGTTGAGCCACAGTGCCACTTCCGGTTTTCTGGTGGTTAATTGGAGAGGACAGTCTCACTGACTTTCCTGCCCGGGCTGGCTTTTGAACTGAGATCCTCAGATCTCAGCCTTCTGAGTAGCTAAGATTATAAATGTGAGCCTCTAGTGCCTGGCTGCCTAGCCCTTTAAGCTTTAATTTTTTTAAAAGTACTAGGCTTTGAATTCAAGGCTTTGCCTCAGTTGGCAATATACCACTTGAGCATACCTCCAACCTTGCTTTTTGCTGATTGTTTTAGAATTGAAGTCTCATAGACATTTTTTTTGCCATGGTTGGCTTTGAACCATGATCCTCTGGAGCTCAGCCTCCTGAACTGCTAGCACCCAGAAAATGAAATGCTGCTTTTTGGTTGTAGTTTTTGGTGACGCTGAGATTTGAATTCAGCTCTATGCTTTCACTTGGTTTCCTTGCTCATGACTGGCACTCTACTATGAGCCATTCCTCTAGCCTTACCTTTTGCAAGTTAGTTGGAGATTGAGTCTTGAGGACTATTCTGCCTGGGCTGCCTTTGAATCTTGATCCTTCAATCTCAGCCTACTGAATAGGTCGGATTACAGGCATTGGCTTCTGATGTGTTTTCTTTTTGGGAGTTGTCATTCCTCCTATTCCCTAGTGAAATCATAGGTCAATTCAATATCTTTAAAAAATTGTTATTGTAGAGTTGAGATGTTACATGAATCAGGTAATGAGTACAATTCATTTTTTTTCTTTTTGTTCTTTTTTTAAAATTTATTTTTTATTGTGAACATACTGTACAGAGGGGTTACTATTACATGGGCAAGACAATGAGTACATTTCTCATCAAGCATTGTAGCCTCCTCCTTTGTTTCCCCTTCCCATCCCTTCCCATCCTCCCCCTGGCCCCCCACCCAATCCTCCCCGCCACCCCCTACCAAAGTTGTAAAGTTCGTTTTCGACATAACTACTTGTACTTCTCGTTGTTGCAACGAGTCCACCTGTATCCTTATTTAAATGATTTGTTTTTCCCCTTCCCCTCCACAAATTATACTGACATCAAATACAGTGAAAGCAGGGGTTATACTGTGGGGGAGGGACATACAAAGCAACAAAGAAGTACAATTCATTTTGAACCATCTCTCCCCTTCTGTCACTTTCCTCCCCACCCATAAGATATACAGTTCATTTTCTACATAATGTTGTATTTGTTACAGGGAAAGTAGAGACATTTCTTAGTTGCCATTGTTGCTGTTTTCCTTTTTTGGGGGGGGGTTGGTTGTGGGGCCTGAGCTCTGGGCCTGGGTGCTGTCCCTCAGCTCTTCAGCTCAAGGCCAGTGCTCTACCACTTGAGCCACAGTGCCATTTCCGGCTTTTCCTGATTATGTGGTGCTGAGGAATTGAACCCAAGGGCCTCAAGCATGCAAGGCAAGCACTCTACCATAGAGATACCTTTCCAGCCCCTGTTTGTTTTCTTTTCCTTTTGTCTTGTGTGTTTGTATTTGGGAGGGTAAGGGAAGGCGCATAAAAGGTGTAAAAGGATGATCAAATGTCACTTTTATGTTTTGTCCCCATCTCAGTTTCCTCAGATAGCTGGAGCCTGATCACTGTGCTCTGTGTTCACCATAGCATTTTTACATGCTTCTGACACTTTTTTAATATTTCATTGTATGTAATAAATTCTTTGACCTAAAGTAGGTACTCAAATCTTTGGTGAGTTATCCAGTCTATGTAATCCATCTTTAAACCTATTTAAAATATCTAAATTTTTAAGATTGGTACCAAAACCTCATATTTAAACATATGATCAAGCTTGTTTTTCATTTAAAATATTTCTACTTCACACAAAGCAAATGAGTGTTAATTTTTATTTTCTATCAATAAACCATATTGCCTCTGTTTGTGTTTACAATTTTATTCTTTGTAAATGCTTGCTATTTCAATCATATTATTGCTAAACAGGCCCTTGTGGACTTTTCTGGATACCAGTGCCCTGTTTTTATTATTCCCATAATAATATCTAACATTATTGAGTACTGCACACTGTGATGTCTTTTCTGAGTATTATTTACTGACTTCTTACCTGAATTCCTTACTATATTAACTTTGCAGGTAAAAAAGTGAACTTTAGAAAGTGAACAAAGTCATAAAACTAAAAATACGTAGAGCTAAGATTCTAATTTTTAGGGCCTGTAATCCTAGCTGCTCAGGAGGCTGAGATCTGAGGATCATGGTTCAAAGCCAGCTTGGGCAGGAACGTCCGTGAAATTCTTATCTCTAATAAAAACCACCAGAAAACTGGAAGTGGCATTGTAGCTCAAGTGGTAGAGTGCTTGCCTTGAGCTGAAGAGTTGAAGGACAGCGCTCAGGCTCAGAGTTCAAGCCCTATGACCGACCCAAAAAAAAAAAAAAGATTCCAGTTTTTAGACAGTCTTAACTATAAAAGTAATACCTCTGTTTTCTGAAAGTACCGGTCTATTACTTATTACTAAGAAAGACACTGGCTTTCAGTAGTCTTTTGAAAGACAGTACAGTAGTCTTTTGAAAGTGCCTGGTGGAAGTGTACTATTCATTATATCACTGGACTCTAGCCCGTTTTTAGCATACTAATTCCTTCTCTAAATTGTTTCTGTGGAAGGCCCTGTACAGCTCTACCAACATTAGGTGTATATATCTGTGGTAAATCGCTGGCAGTTTGGTGAGCCATAGAAAGGAAGGTTGCTCTTGTCATGTCTCTTCAATCACATAGATCATGATTGCTATCTTAAGGGTTGTTATAACTTCAACTGATGAATCTTGTGCCCACCAAGTTTCTAAGCTGTATCTTTAAAAAGATATTGGTCAATAATGTTCATTTTCTTTGTTAATTTCCTTTTGAAGTGCTAAGACAAAATTAAACTAGTAACAATGAAAGAAACAGTTAAGTAGAATAACAACAGGATACATATCACCCAGTGGATGATATGCAGACCAATGGGAGAAAAACCTAGACAGGGACTCCAGGGAATTGAATTTAATCTAGCAGCTGTGGAGCCTTAGACATTTGGAGAACATTGATGGCCATAGTAGGTGGGCTTGGTGATGATGTCTGCTCTTACATATGTGTAAATGGTATAACAGTGTTGGTTCAGTTTTCTAAATTAGTATGTTAGCTCTTGCTGGGTAGAAGCTGTAATCTTTCTTTAGACCCTTGGAACTGTGAAGCATAGATATGGCACTGCTCACGTGCTAGCCTTTCTTGTTTATTTAAAGTAATTCTCTCTCTTTTTTGGTGCTGGTCCTGAGGCTTGAACTCAGGGCCTGGGAGCTGTCCCTGAGCTTCTTTATCTCAAGGCTAGTTAGTACTCTACTACTTTCAAACTGTGATCTTCAGATCTCAGCCTTCTAAGTAGGAGCACAAGCGTGAGCTACCAGCTCCATGTTACATTTTGGTTTTAAAGTCAACATTTCCAATGCTACAAATTGCCAAGGTTTATCTAAAATATTTGTGTAAAAGCTTATTCCATGTAATTATTTCTTGAAACTTAACAACGGCAGTAACAGGAGTTAATTTTTTGTTCCCCTAGCAAGTGCCAGATGTTGATTTTCAAACAATGTATATACACTTCCCTCCTGGGGTCTTCTTAGAAGTTATTTGAAGTAGGCACTATCATTATCCCTGCTGTCTAGCTCAGGATACATATGGGTGTGACTTGCAATGTGAGACTTTCTATTCTAAAAGAATTCGCTATATTAGGATTTGAACTGTTTTGTGCCACATTCGTTTACTTTGTTTGTAAAGGACAGTTGAAAAGTATCAGCCAGGTTGGGAGGGCCTTTCTAGTGATAGTGATTTTTCTCTAAAGTCAATTATACATAATCATTTGGAGGAGAAACCAACTGATTTTCTCTCTTCAGTTCTCAAACTCACAGTGATATCCTTCTATTGAAACATTCATCAGCTTTTTGTTTTGTTGTGTTTTGTATGTCAATATTGGGGCTTAAACTTAGGTCCTAGGTGCTATCCCTTAGGGTGTTTTTTTCCCTCAAGACTGATGCTGTACCACTTGAGCCACAACACTACTTCTGACTTTTTGGTAGAGATAAGTGTTTCATAAATTCTCTTTCTGGGCTAGCTTCGGAATGTGATCTCACCCTGATGAGTAGCTAAGATTACATGTATTAGATAGCTATTAGTGTCCAGCTCAAGCATTTTTAATTATATGATTCTGCAGAATTAAGTACCTCCCTATCTAGAACTGTTTCCATTTTGCAAAATAAACTGTACACATTAAGCAATAACTCCTCTTCCCTTTTTCCCCTAATTCCTGGCAAGCACTATGCTACTTTCTGACATTATGAGGAAGCCAGTCCTTTTTTTATGTTAAGGGCATACTATTTTTTTTTAAATTTTATTTTATTTGTGAACATACTGTACAGAGGGGTTACAATTGCATGGGCAGGAAAATGCGTACATTTCTTACCAAGCATTGCAGCCTCCTCCTTTGAAGGGCATACTATTAATCTTCAAAATTAACACCTTTCTATTTAAAGTTTTACATTAAAAATATTACAAATAAAACCAAGATTTACAAACATACACTCAGAGTTGAAGTAACAAGTCATAAACATTTAATAAATTCTGTCCCTTGAAGTACTTGAAAGCTGCCTGATCTAAAAAAGTAGGCTTGTATTTGCAACTTACATATAAGATAGCGTCACTGAAAGAAATGTAAGCCCTACTTCTTGGTGGTTCCTTCACTTGAGAGAGGGCATCTTCTTTAGAAAGTAAATACTTTTCTAGTCACATGAGCTAAAGCACATTGCTGCATCAGGCTAAAATTCCCATTATGCTCAGTAACTTTTAAGTAGAGTTCTATATTTTGAGATGCATTAGTTACAAGAAAGCATTGTATGCCAAAAATGTTGATGACAAAGTTAAAACTGCTTTACTTTTTCCTCCCAAGAAACATCTTTTACAAGCAGCTTCTAAAGAGTACATTAGATGACACTACAATAGAATTATAGGAGAGTCTTTGGGAAGAAAGTGTACTTGGTAGAATGTAGATTACTATTGCTATAAGTTGGTATTTCTACCCAGTATCTTAGAGAGTTTTTTAAAAGTTAACTTGATGTAGGAAATTTCTTACATTGCTATTACTCTGTAAATAACTGTAGTCAAAGTCACTTTTTTCTTTTTAAAGTTGGACCACTGTGTTTTTTTTTTTGTCGGTCGTGGGGCTTGAACTCTGGGCCTGGGTGCTGTCTCTCAGCTCTTCAGCTCAAGGCGAGCGCTCTACCACTTGAGCTACAGCGCCACTTCTGGTTTTCTGGTGGTTTATTGGAGATAGGAGTCTCACGGTCTTTCCTGCCCGGGCTGGCTTTGAACCGCGATCCTCAGATCTCAGCCTCCTGAGTAGCTAGGATTACAGGCGTGAGCCACCAGCGCCCGGCGGACCACTGTGTTTTAAATTGTCAAGTTTTGTTAAGAAATCTGAATTGTGTCAAAGAGCTGGAAGGAGACTTTATAAAGTTTAGATCATTACAAAAATAGATTTCCATCTGTTTATTTTCTTGCATTAGTGTGTTTGTATCTGGGAGGGGTTATTGTTTCCTTTCTACACATATTTACAATGTATTCCAATCAGTCTCATCCTCTCTTTAGCTTTTTGAGATACAGGCCATATAGCTCAGACTGTTCTTAAATTCACTATGTAATAGATCAGTTTTTATCTAATCATAAAATCAGCAAGTCATTTCTTTTTATTCAGGACCACTATATGTCTCTTTTGTTTTGTCTTGCATTTCCATTTACTGTTACCAGGTAAATATTATTGAGTAAAAAATTTCATAGTCATTAGGAATTGTTTCAATTGAAAAATACGTGTGGTATAAATTTTTTTGCAAAAAGCATAAGAAAATTTTACCCACCCCTAGATTATTCTCAGTTCTGTTCTTCAGAGATAACCACTGTTCATTTTCTTTCTTTTTTTTTTTTTTGGTCCAGTCGTGGGCCTGAACTCTGGGCCTGGGCGCTGTCCCTCAGCTCTTCAGCTCAAGGCTAGTGCTCTACCACTTGAGCCACAGCACCACTTCCGGCTTTTTTTTTGCTTATGTGGTGCTGAGGAATCGAACTCAGGGCCTCAGGCATGCAAGGCAAGCACTCTACCACTGAGCCACCTTCCCAGCCCCACTGTTCATTTTCTTACCTATGCTTTCTGATCGTTTTTATGTCTCTGTAAGCATATATGTAAAATTAATGCATATCGCTTTATTTTCTACTCCATAGGGATCATTATAATGCATACTATTTTTCAACCTAATATGTTTCTGATGATTAATACTTACAGACCTACTCATTTTAACAGCCATACAATATAATCATATTATTGCGTGTATCACCAGCATCCATCTCTAGAATTTTCCATTGTTTGCTTGGATAATCCACAGTTAATTTAAACAGTCCTGTCCTAATGAATATTTATTGGAACTGTTGGGTTCCAATATTTCTTATCATTCTAAACAATAGTATTAATAAACATTCTTCTACATTTTGTTTACCTTTTTTGTGCTCATTTTCAGGCTTGAACTCAGGTCCTCAGCTTTTATACTCAAGGCTAGCATTCTGCCATTTGAGCCACAGCTTCACTTCTGGCTTTTTGATAGTTAACTATCTCTTGGACTTTCTTTCCTGGGCTGGCTTTGAAGTGCAATTCTCTGATCTCAGCCTCCTGAGGAGTTAGGATTAAAGTTGTGAGCCAACACCCAACCTTTTTGTTTACTTTTTATTTGTAGAATCCTGCAACAGTTTTTTTGTGCTGGTCCTAGGGCTTGAACTCAGGGCCTGAACACTGTCCCTAAATTTTTTGTTTTTTGTTTTTTGTCGGTCATGGGGCTTGAACTCTGGGCCTGGGCATGCTGTCCCCGAGCTCTTTTTTTTGTTGGTCATAGGGCCTCAGCTCTTCAGCTCAAGGATAGCACTCTACCACTTGAGCCACAGCGCCATTTCCAGCTTTTTCTGTTTATGTGGTGCTGAGGAATCGAACCCAGGTTATGCAAGGCAAGCAGTCCACCACTGAACTACCTTCCTAGCCCCATGAGCTCTTCAGCTCCAAAGCAAGAGCTCTACCACTTGAACCATAGCATCACTTCTGTTTTCTGAGTGGTTTATCAGAGATAAGACTTTCCTTTCCAGCCATGGCAGCTAACTGAAGATACGAGTCTCACAGACTTTCCTGCCCAGGTTGGCTTTGAACCCAACTCACAGATCTCAGCCTCCTGAATAGCTAGGATATAGGCATGAGCCATCAACACCCACCCTTCATATAACAAATTTTAAAGAAAAACTGCAGTAGTTGATACCCTCATCTTTTTTTTTTTTTTTGGTTGGTCGTGGAGCCTGAACTTTGGGCCTGGGCGCTGTCCCTCAGCTCTTGAGCTCAAGGCTAGCACTCTACCACTTGAGCCACAGCACCACTTCTGGCTTTTTCTGCTTATGTGGTGCTGAGGAATTGAACCCAGGGCCTCCTGCATTCAAGGCAAGCACTCTACCACTAAGCCACCTTCCCAGCCCCCCTCTTCATTTATTTTGAGAGGGTCTTGCTTTGTAGCCCAGGCCAGCCTTGGACTTGTGATCCTCTTCCTTCCTGAGTGAATAGGCTTCTGTAACACTACCCATTCATGTTTTCTTTATACATTTGACATTGGTATTGTTGCCACCTTGGCTGTTGTAAGTATTGCTGCAGTGAATATGGAAGTGCACCTGTCTCCTCAATCTTCTGATTTTAAATTTTTGGACATATATCCAGAAGTAGGATAGCTGGATCATATTGTAATTATAGTTTTTAATTTTTTTGAGGAGCTGCCATACTGATTTTTTGCAACATCTGTATTACTTTAAATTCCCACTACCTATATAGGAGTTTCACTCTCCTGATATCCTTTTTTTGTTCATCTTGGGGTTTGAACTCTGGGCTTAGGCCCTGTCCCTGTGCTCTTCAGCTCAAGGCCAGTGCTCTACCACTTGGGCCACAGCGCCACTTCTGGCTTTTTTCTTTTTTTTCTTTTTTTTGGGTCCGGTCATGGGGCCTGAACTCTGGGCCTGGGCACTGTCCCTCAGCTCTTCAGCTCAAGGCCAGTGCTCTACCACTTGGGCCACAGCACCACTTCTGGTTTTCTGGTGGTTAGTTGGAGATAAGAGTCTCAGGGACTTTCCTGCTCCACCTGGCTTTGAACCACAATCCTCAGATCTCAGCCTTATGAGTAACTATGATTGCAGGCATAAGCCACCAGCGCTCGCCCAGTATCCTTTTGAACAGTTGTTATCTTTGAGCTTTTTGATAACACCCATCCTAACATGACTAGCTTGTTATGCCTCTGATAGTGATGTTGGAACTTTTATTTTTCAGTGCTGGAGAATCTTGCCAAGAATTCTTAGCAAGCATTCCAAACATTTTACCACTGAGGTTCACCTGAGCCCAAGCACCTTTTAATGTATCTGTTATTAGTTTTTGTGTCATCTTCAGATAAGAATCTATTTAGTCCCTTTGTCTCTTTTCCATGTTTTTTTTTGTTTTGCTTTTTTTTGTTTTTTACTATTGTTCTTTAGAGGTTTCTTATCGAGTTTGGATATGAGCCTGCTGTCAGATGGGTGGTTTCCAAATATTATCCTCTATTGCATTCTGTTATTTTGTTTCCTTTGCTGTACAGCTTTTCAGTTTGAGATAGTCCCACTTTTCTGTCTTTGCTTTTGTTATCTTACATTTGGCATCATATCGCCAAAATAACTGTCAACACCAATGTTAACAAGCTTTTCTCCTGTGTTTTCTTCTGGACATTTTGCAGTTTCAAGTGGTAAACTTAAAGTTTAATCTACATTGTGTTACTTTTTATGTATGATGTGTAAGACAGGAGTTCAGTTTAATTCTTTTGTATGTCGATATCCATTTGTTGAAAAAAATTCTTTTTCATTGTATATTCTTTCTTTGTGTGTTGGGAAGGGGAACTGGGCTTTCAGCTCTGGGCCTAGGTGCTGTCCCTTTGCTTTTTTTCAAGGATGACACTACCAATTGAGTCATATCTGCACTTCTGGCTCTTTGGTGGTTAATTGGAGATAAGAGTCTTGTTGACTTTTCTGTCTAGTCTAGTTGTGGATTGGGATACTCAGATCTCAGCCTCTTCAGTAAGCTTGGGATTACAGCCATTAGCCACTGGCTTCCCAGCTTGTATATTCTTTTATTGTGAAGATACTTTTTAATTTGATGCAGTCTTATTTGCGAATTTTGTTTGTTTTCTGGACAATTGGAGTCTTATTTAGAAAATATTAGCCTGTACCTATAACTTTCAAAGTTTTTCTGTAATAGAATCAAAAGTCTGAGGTCTTAGGTTGAATTCTCCGATCTATTTGGAGTTGAATTCTCCAATCTATTTTTGTACAGAGTATCAGAAATAGGGATCAAGTTTCAGTTTTCTGCATGTGGCATACCAGTTTTGCCAGTACCATTTGTTGAAAAGGCTAACTTTTCTCCAGTGTATATTTTTGGCTTCTTTCTTGAAAATTACATAGATGTAGCTGTAAGCTTTTATTTCTTGGTCTTCTGTTAACATTGTTTTTTTAAATGTCTTCTTTGGTGCCAGAACCATGCTGGTTTTTGTTCTGATCTGTAGTATAATCTGAAGTCTGGTATTATAATACCTTCAGAATTGTTTCTTTTACTCAAAAATTGCTTTGGCTATTCAGGATCTTATACCTCTATATGAATTATTTTTTATTGATTTTTCTATGAAGAATGACATTGGAACTGTGGGTTTTTTTTGTTTTTTTTTTTTTTTTTTGCATTTGTAGATTGCTTTTGGCTGTGTGGGCATTTTTTTTTTTGGTTCCGGTCATGGGGCCTGAACTCTGGGCCTGGGCGCTGTCCCTCAGCTCTTCAGCTCATGGCTAGCACCCTACCACTTGAGCCACAGCGCCACTTGCGGCTTTTTTCTTTTTGCTTATGTGGTGCTGAGCAATCGAACCCAGGGCCTCATGCATGCAAGGGAAGCACTCTACCACTGAGCCACCTTCCCAGCCCCTGTGTGGGCATTTTTAAGATAACTAATTTTGATAACCCATGAGCATGGAAGTCTTTTCAACTTTTGGTATCTATATCTATATCTATCTATCTATCTATATCTATCTATCTATCCACACATACATATATATAGTAGATACTTTTATTTGTTCCTAATTTATAGATGAGGGGACAGATAAAAGTTTAGGTATTTGTCCAATATCTCACAGAAGTATTAACTAGGGCTGGAGTCTAACTTTGTGGGAGATTATATGTTTTAAGGCTCTGGGTCTGATTCTAAGCACACCATCACCACACACACACATTATTAATATCCTTTTCTTGGAGAGTTGGTCTTAAGTGTCACCTAGTATATCAGAACATCAATGGATTCAAAGCCTGACCTGTTATTGTACAGTTCCAAGTATCAACTCTTTTGAAATTATTGAATGGAATTTAAAAACAAAACATTTTTTTAAAATGATTGTTTTATCTTTATAATACTGTTTTTTGGTAATTGTAACATTTTGTATTTAAGTTCAATATGTGAATAACTAAAGAAAAACAATTTGTATAGAAGTGGAAACTTTAAAACTTTGATCTTTATTAAAGTATAAATCTATTCAGCATCTAAGCTTTGAATCCTTTTGAGTCTGTGCACTATGAACACTAAACAAAATTGGTCTTGACTTTGTGGATCTGACCTACTTAAGATCCTTTTTCACGCCTTGTTTCATTTTTACTAGCTCTAGAGCCCTTCATTCTCTGCAGCCAGGAAGGAAATTGTTCCAGACCTGTAAAGACTAACATCTAATCAGGATAGGCAGCTTTACAAGTTACTTGAAATTTGATACAGTAAATGCAGAAAGCTTCTTGTCTTAGTCTTTTGGAAAATGAAACTATTTATATATGTATATACATGTGTATATAACATATGTATATATGTAATCCATCCTATTTTTTAAAAGTAATCTTTCTTTAAGTAATATTAGCATGTTTTTCAGGAAAGATGGTGCAGGTAATAGAGATGGAAATTAGCCTGAGTGAGCAGCTTTGGGTTAGGAATTACATGTTAGTTGGGTTAGTTTTAGAAATATAGTCCGTCTCCATTTACACATAAGGAAACAGGCATAGTGACCTTAAAAATTGAGTTTTGATCCAAGGTTTTTTGACTTCCTATTTTTCATATATTATTACTCATTTGAATTAAAAAAGTACCATTAAGTTGGTATGATGACAGGTTGCTATAATTCAAAGCAGGCCAGCCTGTAGGTTACAAGACAGTATCAAAAAAAAAAATGTACCATTGTTGTTCATCTCCAGTGTTGAGCATTTCCTTTTTTTTCTCTCTTTTGTTTTGTTTTGTTTTGTTTCTGATTTGGGGCCTTGAACTCAGGACTTGGGCAATAGTCCCTTGAGCTTTTTTAATTTTAATTTTTGCTCAATGCTAGTGTACTACCTCTTTTTTTTTTTTTTTGGGTCCCGTCGAGGGGCCTGAACTCTGGGCCTGAGCACTGTCCCTCAGCTCTTCAGCTCAAGGCTAGCACTCTACCACTTGAGCCACAGCGCCACTTGCGGCTTTTTTCTTTTTGTTTATGTGGTACTGAGGAATCGAACCCAGGGCCTCATGCATGCAAGGCAAGTACTCTACCACTGGGCCACCTTCCCAGCCCCTTGAGAATTTCTTAAGTTTAAAATTTTTTATTATCTTTAAGTAGTTGTACCCAATGAATTAACCATTCAGCAAATCTTTTTTTTTTTACAAATATATTGCATCTTAGTTGATATCATCCCTTTCATTATTCTCTGTTGTCTATCCCAACCCAGACCTTCCCCTCAGATTTTCTAGTTTCATAGAATATTTATTGACTATTATGACTGCATTTACCCCCTTCTCTTCATTCCTCTACCCCCTTCCCCCTGAACTCCCTCCCACACTTTTCAAGTACCACTTTCCTGATAATCAGATTGTTGGACTCTGAGTTAATTTTTTCTAAGAAATTATACCATTTGAATTTTTTATGATAGTCCAGTTACTATGTTTATATGCTTGCATATGGCCCTATATACAATTACTTGCATTTTAGAAATAAGATGTAGCTTTCACATATGAGAGAGAACATGCTACCTTTGTGTGTCTGTGCCTGATATACTTTATTTAACATATGTTTTTCTAGATCTCTATATAGGTTATATTGTTTTTAGAAAATTTGGCACCAAAGGCTGAAGTGGTAGATCACTTGCCTAGCCAGTACCACTAAAAAGCTTTTTGGCATAAACCAGGCATGGTAGTGCATGCCTGTAATCCCATTACTCCTGAAGCAGAGGCAAGGAGGATTTGTGCCTGTCCTGGGCTACTTAATGAGCTTTAAGTCAATATGAAAATTATTTTGTGGTTGGAAGTATCTTTAAAATGATTATTTTATCTTTCTGTTCTATGCTTTTCAGCTAAAACTTTCTTCTTTAAAACTTTTTAAGGTTGGGCATATGGCTCAGTGGTAGAGCACTTGGCATATCAAACGCTCTGGATTCCATCGTCAGCACTGAAAAAGTGCTTTTGAGGGTTCTTTTTTCTTACGGATTCAACATTTGGGGGAATTTTACACCTCCTGTTAATGTGATTTTCCTAGTGTCTATTCTAACTGGAGCAGTATTTGTATTTTCACCAGTCATTTACTTTTGAATTAAGCACCTTAGTAATTGCATACCACTTGGGCTGTTGTGTGGCCCTCCTGAGGGCTATTTTATACAGTTCTCAGGAAGGATGACAACAAATGTGATTTTCTAAGTGATAGAATTAATAGACAAAAATCACTTTGAAATTGAAGTCCACGGGTAACACAGAATTCTCCCTGAACAAGTCATTATGCAGCATATGCTATAATTATCATCTATCCAACTATATTACCAATAAAACTTGTGATGTCAATTCTGTGTCCTCTTTGTCTTCTCTTCTGGGATATTCTTTTCAAAGTAAGCCAAAATGAAGTGTGTGTGTTGCTCATCCTCAAGAATTATTATTTTCTGTGGTAACTGTTTATTTCAGACACAGTTGTGGCAGTAGTTACTCTCCAGGTACCATCTGCCTAAGGCCTTTTAAAAGCTCTACATTTTTCCTTGGGGTGATACTGCTCTCTGGAAAGACTATTTATATAGTGATTTACTTTTTTTCAGTGGTTTTAGAGCTAACATTTCTTTTTAAATAATATTTTTGTTATCTTTAAGTAGTGATTTAAAGGGGTTATTATTTAACAAATCATTTAATAAAAGTATAATGCATGTTGGTCACTGTCATACCTTTCCTTATTCTCCCCATCTGCCCCAACCCAACCCCTCCCTCAACTCTTTTATTTTTGTTGGTTGTGGGGCTTGAAGTCTGGGCCTGGGCACTATCCCTCAGCTCTTCAGCTCAAGGCTAGTGCTCTACCATTTGAGCCACAGCACCAATTCTGGTTTTTCTGGTGGTTTATTGGAGATAAGGGTCTCACAGACTTTCTTGCCTGGGCTGGCTTTGAACCATCATCCTCAAATCTCAGCTTTCTGAATAGCTAGGATTACAGGTGTGTGCCACTGGCTCCTGGCTAACTTTTCTTAATTTCTTAGAATATACGTTTAATATTATGACTGCATTCTCCTCCCTCCATTCATCTATTCTTCTTTTGACACCCACCCCCACCTTTCAAGTGCTAGTTTCTGGTATTCATTTAGTTGGACCGTGAGTTTTTCTAAGGAATTACACTATTTGAATTCTCTCCTGCAAATACCATATTTCTGTTAATACATTTGTGTTCTCTTGCATACAACAATGAATGCATTTACTTGTATATTTATAAATTAGATCTAGCTTCCATGTATGTAAGAAAACATTTCCTTTGTCTCTCTGGGTCTGGCTTACTTCACTTAACATAATTTTTATCTGGTCCATTCATTTCTTTGCAAAATGATGTAATATTATTCTTCCTAATAGATGAGTAAAATTCCATTGTGTATGTATACCACATTTTCCTGATCCATTCGTTCATTGAGGGGCATCCGAGATGATTCTATATCTTGGCTGTGGTGATAGCCTTACTATATTCTAATTTATAATCTTTTGGATAAATGCTCAAGAATGGTATTGCTGGATCATAAGTACTTCTATTTTTAGGTTTTTAGGAATTAGAACTGAAATTTCCAATAGAGGAAGAAATGTAAGCCAGGTGTCAGTGTCTCACGCATGTAATCCTAGCTACTCAGGAGGCTGAGATCTGAGGACTGTGGTTCAAAGCCAGCCCAGGCAGGAAAGTCCATGAGACTCTTATCTCCAATTAACCACCAGAAAACTGGAAGTGGTGCTGTGGCTCAAGTGATGCTCTTGCCTTGAGCTGAAGAGCTGAGGGTCAGCACCCAGGCCCAGAGTTCAAGCCCCATGATGGACCCTCCCCCCCCCCAAAAAAAAGTAAGACCAATTTGGTGTTTTTTTTTTTAATTTTTGGTTGAGTTTTTGTTTTGGAGATACTAAGTTTTGAACTCAGACTGGCTGCTTGTTAGGCAAGCATTTGAGTCATGTCACAGGTTTTTGTTGTCGTTCTTGGTTTATATTTTGTTTTTGGATAATGCTGGGACTTGAACTGCCTGGGAGGTAAGAGTTTCATAGGGACTTTTCTACTGGAGCTGGCTTCAAAACATGATCCTCAGATCTCAGCCTCCTAAGTAGTTAAGATTACAGGCATGAGCCACCAGGGCCTACCCGTAGTTGTTGTTGTTTTTGAGACAACGTCTTGCTGTGCAGTCTAGATCATTACTGAACTTGTGATCTCTTGTCTTCACTCCTGAATACTGGCATTGCAGGTATGCACCATCACACTCAGCTTCAATTTGTATTTGTATTCTGGCTCTACCACTTAGATAGAAGAATGAGTCTCTGAATTGGGAATGACAAAACCTGCATGATAGCATTGCTGCGAGAAATGTTATCCAGAATTCTGCAAACCTGATTTATTGTTTTGTTTGAGACAAAGTAATATTGTGATTAAATGCAACTTGAAGGTCAGTTAAAATACACATCTTGGCTCTGCTTTTCAGATCCTCTTGATCTAGTTTAAGCCTATTAACTCTTAGTTCCTTATTTTCCTTATCCATAAAATGAGTAAACGAATAGTTACCTACTTTACAGTATTGATAGAAGGATTAAACAAGTCAATGCATCTGAAATGTTTTGAATAATATTACATTTTCAAAAGATGACAACCATTATTATTGTTGCCTTTGTTTATTATCACTGTCATTATTTCTGCTTGTCAGCAAACAGTATCAATGTTCATTGAACCATCTCACTAAACTGAATTGTCCTTGAGAGGCTGAATCTCGTATTTTGGTACTTAATTTAAAATGTTTGTGGAATCAATGAATTAGGGAGTAGAGGAATACCCTCATGTTTCTCAGATCTACCCTTTATTTCCCTTTGCATTTCTTTTGAAAACTAATGTCTTTCTCTTGTGACTCATGACCCTTGAAGCTAGACTGCCTGTGTTTTCTAAAATAAAAATTCGACATTCTTAGTCTAAAAAGAGGACAGTCTTGTTGGGTTCAATTTATACTGTTTTGTTGCAGTCTGATTTGCTTTATTACATTTGTGTCCTCTCTCCTACTTAACTGTGAGGCAAGGAAAGGATAGTGTTTTCTTCTTTCCTCCCTACTTGGTCCTCAGCATGCACCATAGTCTGGGCATAGCAGTGCTTGATAAATTGTCATTGACTTGAGCAAAGCATCTAAGGGATATGCTAGGGAATGAGTTACATCCTTATACCTTCTCAGATAAAGATAAACAGAGTGTTTTCAGAGTGTTCACAGAGTGTTTTCAAGATTATTAGGGCAGTGGAATCCAAATCTTATGTATCTTAACTAGTACATTTCAGAACTCAAATTAGCCCAGAGTATATGAGAGTAAAGATCCAGGAAAAAAAAATTTGAAAAAGAATTCTCCTTTGCACAGTTGGATACAGATGATTTTCTTCAGTGTTTATTCTGTTTTGTTTTTGTTTTTGTCGGTCATGGGGCCTGAACTCTGGGCCTGGGCACTGTCCCTCAGCTCTCCAGCTCAAGGCTAGCACTCTACCACTTGAACCACAGCGCCACTTCTGGCCTTTTCTGTTTATATGGTGCTGAGGAATTGAACCCAGGGCCTCCTGCATGCAAGGCAAGCACTCTACCACTGAGCCACCTTCCCAGACCCTTCAGTGTCTATTCTTTCTTCTTACTTCTTAAAACTTATATATCTGTTTTCTTTTGTTCTCCCTTGGTCTTTTTCGAGTTCTTAAAAGATAAAATAAATCGGAAATAACTCATTAGTATGTTGCACTCATTGAATAAGGAAAGCTGCTGCAGTTTTACTCTTGCTGTTTCTCCACACCTGGAGTGGAATAGAAATAAATTCCTTCTTTAATTATAGTCATTAAAGGGCTAATGAACTCTTCTGTTTTAGAAAGCCTTTTCCATTTTCTTTTGTTAAGCACTTCTTTTCATTTGTGCCATATGCACTATTGATTATAACCATTTATATATCCTTCCAGTTTCAAACCATCTTCTTTGCAACCAGACACATTATATATAGTGAAAATGGTGCTTATTAGGAGAGGTCCTTGTTTTATTCAGTCCCATAAAGGTATTCTCTTAAAAAAAAATACTTGTTCATGTGAAAGTTCAGTGTGTTTGCCCTCTGGTAGGCAACATACCATAGCTATGGTATTTGTCTTGGAATATTTAGCTTTGTCTTATTCAGATTTTGGTATATCATATAGTTAAATTTAATCCTGGTGGAAATCTCCCCTTTTATACACATAAAGGATTGCCTTTTGTCTTGTTAAATTAATACATATGCACCTATGAAAATAACAAAAAAACACCCAGGTTTGCCTTGATGGCTTAACACAATGCTTGAATAAAAATGTCACTTTATCAATTGTACATACTAGTGAGATGCAGTTTAATATGTCCACACATGTGCGCCGATCAAATCCAACTTCCCTTTCCCTGCTCTCCTCAAAATTTTCTAATCACTATACTGAAATCACTGTGACTGAAAGTCAGGTCAGTTTGTTTTTTAGCTTCACTGTATGAGGGAGAGCATACACTACTTGTCTTCTGCTTAGATCATTTAACATTATGTCCTCTGGTTCCATCCATTTTGTTGTAAAAGGTAGGATTTCATTCTTTATGGCCAAATAGTACTCCACTGTTTATTATATACATACATTTTTTAAAAATCTATTCATCTCTTTATGGGTACCTAGTCTGATTCAGTAGCTCAACACTCACATATATTACCAATGGAGTACTGCAATTCTATTGGGGTGACAGAAATATTCTAAAGTAAGATTGTGGTTATTGCTACACAATTCTATCAATATATTAGAAACTCTGTGAATAAATTCTGTAGTATATTCATTATATATCAATAAAGATACTTCAAAAAAAGTATACTCGTATCTCTATGCCTCTGCTCTAACATTTACTGGCTTAATATTTAACATTGGATAAACTTCTTTCTGTGCTGTACCTTGGCTTTGCTGTCTGTACAATGAGGATAATATTAAGAAAGCCTTTGTTTTGGTCTATATGTAAGATGTAAACAAGTAAAAATATACATATAACAAAATTGTGCTTCGAAACAAATCCTCAAATGTCACTCAGTTGTTGTTGTTTTTGTATTGTGTATAGAGCTTAGAAAACGTGGTGATTGAGGCACATACTTTCAGTATCATTAGCATATGAATTATAATGATTAGATTTCTCAGGGTAATGTAGAACCAAGAGCTGAGGAAAGGAATAGCCTCTAGTATTTAATATTTAGTATTTCTAGGAAAATACTAATCTTTAGTATTGGGTCATGACAAGATCTGGCAAGGGAAGCTCAAAAGGAGTCTCCAGAGAAGTAACAGAGATGTGTTGCAGAAGCAAAGGAGAAAGCAGTCCTTCAAGAGGGAAAATATGACTAATGATGTCAGTACCTGAAAGTAGTACTGACTGGGAATTGGGACTGGGATGTGGCTCAATAGTAAAGCACTTGCCTAGCATGACCCTGATTCCATCCCCAATCACTGCAAAAACAAAAAAGACTAGGAACAGTACTGTTTGCATTGTGGCAGTATAAGGGCCACAGACTGTACCCTTTACGTTGAGAGAGTGAAGAAGACACAAGGAAACAAATATAGTGAGTATAATCTTTCTGAATGGTAGTGAGTTCATCAGTAATTATTTGTTGAGGTCCTACTGTAAGAAATTTCTTTTTTCTTTTCTTTTTTCTTTTTTGTGGTGCCAGTCCTAGAGCTTAAATTAAGGGCCTGGACACTGTCCCTGAGTTTCTTTTGCTCAAGACCAGCACTCTACCACTTGAGCCACAGCACCACTTCTGGCTTTTTTCTGTTTATGTGGTACTAAGGAATTGAACCCAGGGCTTCATGTATGCTAGGCAAGCACTCTACAACTAAGCCACATTCCCGATCCCTATAAGGAATTTCTCTGGGTGCTGGTAGTATACCAATGAACAAATGAAAAAAAAATGCTGCCCTAAAGGATAATCTGCCTTTACACTGAGACTTGTAGAGAAAGAGTACGAGATTAGAAAGAAGGTCCTTTGCCAAAGAAGTTGTCTTTTTTTTTTTAAGAAAAGAAATAGAGGTGAAGTGGTTGACAGTGGGGTGTAGGGCTAGGATAATACAAAATGTTGGGAAGGTAGAGATCAAGATGTTCTTTATCATCAATTTTAGTGGGAGAAGAGTTTCTCTTAAATTAGAAGGAACTGATACACGTACACTGGGACAAATGAGTAAATAACTGATTTTGTAAGGGCGAGGAGTGAGGTTACTCATGAAGAAAAGAGTGTTATAGGGTACTTGGGAGACTCACAAATCTCTGAAGTGGGTGCTTTAGGATAGGTGGAAATTATGATTACAACAAAGGAATTCTGGGACTTGAAGTCTAGGTTTCTGGATGTTGGGTGGTCCATATGGATGATGGAATTTTGAAGTGCAATGCAAAAATTGACATAGAGAAGAAGACTGAAAGCCAAGTTTCAAAGTCTTGAAACCGCCAGTAAGTGACCTAGAATGTGTGTTTGATAGAGATGATGATGGTGAATGGTAAAGGTCACTAGTGATAAAGAAGTACAAGAACTATAGGACATGACAGTTTCATCAGATGATGGTGAGAGGTGAAATAGACTTGCCAGTGACCCACATGAGTGGAGGGAAATGTTTAGCAGATGGGTATAATGACCATGATAAGAACTATAGAAGCTAGCATCTTTACATGTATGAGCCTAAAGAGATGAGGTAGTGAGATTGGATTTGTGGACTATATAAGTAATGGAGGGGAAAGAGGAAACTAACCCTCTGAGATGTAGACAAAGGGTTTATGGGGAAAGAACTGTCAGAAGAGAGCCACGACTCAGAAAATGTGAGTAGTTGTAGTGAAGATTTTCTGACACATTAAGAATACAAGAAGTATGATTAAAATGGTGGGTTCCACAGTGCCTAGTGTAATCATGAATGGAGGAGAGGGATGGAAGAGGGAGGAGTAGTGTTATGTATATGGAGTGAAAAAAGGAACAGCAATTAGAAGACAAGGATAATAGGCAATTGGATGAAAATCAGCTAGTTGAAATCAGCCTCTGGGTTCCATTCTCACCCACCCTGGGCATCTTCTGTTAATGCCATGTGAGTAATGTGAAGTATCATAAGAGTACGTGATAATCACTCCCATTAATCCTTTCCCTTTGCAGAAGGAAACACAGGCACATACATAGAGAGGAGGAGAGGGGGAGACACACAGAGAGAGGGGACTGTTATTCAGCCATAAAGAAGAATGAAATTATGTCATTTTCACAAAAATGGATAAACATTAAGGCTCAGAAAGGACATAAGTCATTTTTCTCTTATATGTGGTTGTTACCTCTAAAATACAAACATCATAGGTAAAACATATAGGATTATATGCATATTATCAGCCTAAATAAAACATGATGTGTGCAAATATGAGTTGATCAGTTAACAGGCAGTGTAAAAAAGAACATCAAAAAGTTGTCTGGACTGGGGTATAGATTATGGTTTCGGGAGGTGAATGGAGGGAAGGAAAGAGGGTGATTATAGTCATAATAATCTATGTCCATGTATGAAATTGGGAGAAACGTTCATAAGATTGGTTGGAGAAGGGAGCAAGAGGGAGCAGGTAAGTGATCAAGATGCTTTATGTTCATAAATGGGCTTCTTAAAGTGCAACACCCTTTAACAAGTAATTGATGTTAGTAAAAAAATGTGTGTATTTTTACCAGTGAGTAGAGACCATTTCTTTGTAATATTTTTATGTATGTTTTATATTTTTTGGAGGTTTTTTCGAAAACATTATTTTATATGATCATATGATAATAGCTATTGAGACTTTGTGAACCTCTCCTAAGAATATCCTCCTTTGATCTCACTGTGTGAATGTTCCAGTGTATTTCTTTTTCTTTTACCATCTAGTGTGTTTACTTGTGGATTTATAGGCACATTATAGTTAGCACATTATAGTAATCATGCAACCTATGTTTCTTTGTATCTGGCTTACTTTACTAAAATATTTTTTTCCAGGTCTTCCTATTTCTTTACAAATGGTACAATGTCATTCTTTCTTTGTAATATTTTATCGTCGACATTCAAAAGCAAATCCACCACCCAGTTGCTTTCACATAGCTACTGGATAAGGTTGGGTATTTACCAATTTTTGTATTTATAAAATAAAAGAACATTGGCCAAAGTAAAGCAAATGAGTTGCACAGTGGATTATATGCCTTTGCTGTGGACAATTGCTCAACCTAATCTTACTTAAACATTTACAAAGCTGGTTTTGATTAATTCTTTAATCCTGATTATCATACTCCAGTATACTAAACCAAGTCCAGAGGTGATCATTACTAGGATTTATAGCCACTGACACCACAATGTGTTATAATTTAGGTGTTTGAGAATTCTTTGTGGGGAGGAATTATTTAAAAAGGAAATTAAGTGTTTACCAAGTTGGAAACAACTGGGGCATTAGTAAAATTGGAGGCTCTTAGCAAATCCTATTCCATTTTGTTATATAACGTATGAGGCAATAATCAAAGGATGCCTGATTTCATACAAGAGGCACTGTTTCTGATTGTAAAGCAAGGCATGGCTCTTTGATTATAAAGCTTTAAATGTAAATGTATAAAATAAACTTAATTTTGGAGCCTCACAATAAAATAAAAAAATCTGTAATTAAATTTATTTGATTGAGAATCCTACACAACAGTCTGAGCAATCTCTGTAGTGATCCACAACGTCCCTCTTACTGTGGCAGTTTCTTCGATTTAATTATTCCCAAAGTAAATCCATTCAAACATCTTAAAAAAAAAACCTGGGGAAATATTTGGCAAGCATAAGCATATTTAAAGTGATTGCAAAGATTTTTTTTGAAGTTTAGGTTGTAATAATGATAAACACTTAGAAAAATAGGGAATTAGCCAGAGTTCTTTTGCCAAGAGCAGTTATTTGGAAGTCTGCCATGGGCCTTATAGAAGGAATTACAGATGAAACCTGTAGTTCCTAAAGGCGAATATACAGTTACCAAATTATCATCTTTATAAGAATTATATGTAATCGTGATTGAGCACTTAAATGTTTAAAAGCTCCACTTAATATAGTTTGTACTTAGTATGAAGCATCTTGAGGTCTCATTTTTCTCTACTCACCTGAATATGTGATCTATATTCAGATCCTCCTACTGTTCCACCCCCTACATTAATAGACTTTGTTCTGAAAAAAAATCCTTCATCTCTTGGTATTAAAAAAATCACTTTAATTCTTTACTATTAATAAATTTATAGCAGTTTCTAAATTTCTTAAAACCAGAAGGTCTGGAGGAGTTCCTGATTTAATTCTGTCCCACATTGCCCTCTGAGAACTAAAGTCAAACATAGAGCCACTTCTGTTTAGGGAAATGGGATTTTAGCAGTGTTAAAAGGCAGACTGTAGGCTATGGGCCCCCAAAAGGAGTGGGAATAGCTCCTAAGGTCTAAGGCTTATAGAAATTGGGTGAAAGAGTTGGATCTAGCCCCTGGTAAGGGTTGGTAGTCAGAGAAACTAAGGAGAGGTAAGTAAATGTGTCTACCATGGTGGGTCACAATCTCTTCTTAATCTTTTTTTTTTTTTTTTGGGTCCGGTTGTGGGGCGTGTACTCTGGGCCTGGGCACTGTCCCTCAGCTCTTCAGCTCAAGGCTAGAACTCTACCACTTGAGCCACAGCACCACTTCCGGCTTTTTTCTTTTTGCTTATGTGGTGCTGAGGAATCGAACCCAGGGCCTCATGCATGCAAGGCAAGCACTCTACCACTGAGCCACCTTCCCAGCCCTTCTTAATCATTTTTATGTATGCTTCTTATTGTAAAAATATTGTGCAGAGGGGTTACAGTCACATGAGCAAGGTAATGAGTACATTTCCTATCAAGCATTGTTGCCTCCTCCTTTGTTTTTTTCTCAATCATTTTGCATTCATAAAAAAGCTTATTTTTTTGTTTTTGCTTTTGCTGGTCTTGGGGCTCGCTCTCCCTTAGCCTCCTTGTGCTCAAGGCTAGTGTACCACATGAGCCACAGCACCACTTTCAGCTTTTTTCTTCAGTAGTTTATTGGAGAAAAGAGTCTTGGGGACTTTTCTGCCTGGACTGGCTTCACTCCTCAGATCTCAGCTTCCTGAGTAGCTAGGACTACAGGCATAAGCCACCAGCACCCGATTGCTTATGTTCATTTGAGTGAGCAAAACTATCAGGTCCCAGTTTGAATCCTGGTCTTGGACCTAAAATATGATTTTGTTTTGAACATTCCTCCTTTAAAGTTCTAACTTGGTAAGTTTTTGCTAAATCTGGAGAATAATAAGTACCTACAGGACCCTCCTTATTTGGCCCCCACGTTTTATAACTAGGAAAACTGAGGATCAAAGAAGGGAGCTGAGATTCAGAGTTGGCTTTGCAGTGAAATAATGTTCCTAATTTAGCATGGAAATGATTCTTATCAGTGTGCTTTGCCCATTCTATGTTCTTTAAGTATTTATTTTAATTATAAGGATTGGGTCTTTGGTTTAGAGAATTTCACAACTACACATGTCTCTATGCACAAAGATTATTTGATTAGGATGGAATGATAGGAGATGAATGTCTTTGGTCCACTAGTTCTGGTTCTAAACCTGTGGCTCTTTGTCCAGAACCCTTCATTTCTCTGATGACCTTTTCTAATTGCTACCAGGGCAGGATGGGACATTTCTTCCTGTTGTCTGCCTGTCTGTGGACTTTCCTCTCACTGTCAGCTCCCAGCCTTCTCTGCTTGGCAAGCATTGCAGAGCCACGTGATATACCAGGCTTTGTACATTTGATTACACACACTGTCTGTTTCTGCTTTTAGCCTGTTCCCTACCAAGAGCCCTTTGCTCTGCTGCTGTACACATGCAGCCCTGAACGGAATCATTTATCATAACCTTTGAGGAGTTTTTTAGAAGTTGGTTTTCATTCCCTTCCAGCAAGTATTTTGGATGTTCCATTGAAGTCTTGAGTGAAGTCACATTGTACCATTCTGTCTTTTGTTCATATGCTAATTATCATCTCGTTAGAGTGACATAATTCATTTACAGAAGTATTCACAAACATTTTTATACTTTTTATTGGCTTATATCAGTTATACAGAGGACTGATTTCATTGTTACATCCACCCCAATATTTCCACTGTATTCTAATTTCACTGTCCCCAGCCCCTTCTCTGCTCCCAGCCCCCCTGCAAAAATAGTATCCTAATAGGTTCCCTTGTTCTGTTTTCATAGTTGTAAATAATCTATTTCTACTGTACTCAGCCTTCTTTATCCTCCCTACCGAATGGTCATTTTGATTTTGTAAGCTTACCTCCCTTTCTGTTTGCCTTCATTTCACACAGATTATGTCTCTTGTTTTTATTTCAGTAAGAAAAAGATTCCTGCTGATGTCATTTGTACTCTCTGAGTTTCAAGTGTAACAACCCTGCGGCTGCATTTCAATGATTTATATTAATGGTTACCTTTTTAACATAGCCATTAATTTTTTATCTGTGTTGAAAACAATTGAGTATTGCCAGCAATAGAATGTCCTGTTGTGCTGTATAACAATAATGGACTTTTGAGTATTTATTATGGAAAGGTAGTATTTCACATTCACTTAATAAGTCATTAACATCATTCCCAATTAGATGGGAAGGAATCAGAGACACCATGTGGTTAAGGAACTTATTCCTTTTTGTCTCTTTGTGTTTACTTATCAGTGTGATACAAATATACTTCTGTGTTTCCTTCACATATGTCCTACTTGAGTTTTTTTCACCCCCATATGGTTGTACATTGTCCATGGGAATTGGTGGTACACCCCTAGTTTAGAGGTCAGTGAGAGCTAGCATGTAAGGAAAGGAGCAAATTTGTCAAACTTTACCTCTTATTTGCTAACTGATGTCCTTCCACGTGGTTGAAGGTGAGTAAGTGAAAGGAATATCTGAGAGATGACTGAGTGGTAACCTTGGACGGCATCTAGAAGCCAAGCTTATGTATTCTGGGCAAGGCCTAGAGAACCATGGGCCTGCCAACAGTTATAAATTGTTATTTTCTTAGTAGCAGGAACATAGTTATACAGGAGAACTGAAAAAAGAATAACTTTACTTAAGAAAACAACATTTTGGGCTGGGAAGGTGGCTCAGTGGTAGAGCGCTTGCCTTGCATGCTCAAGGCCCTGGGTTCGATTCCTCAGCACCACATAAGCAAAAAGAAAAAAGCCGGAAGTGGCGCTGTGGCTCAAGTGGTAGAGTGCTAGCCTTGAGCTGAAGAGCTGAGGGACAGCACCCAGGCCCAGAGTTCAGGCCCCACGACCGGACCCCCCCCAAAAAAAAACAACATTTTAAAAATAATCTTCCTAAGTTCTGTTGTATATGTCAGCTCCAGAGTAAGAAAGTACTTATGTATGTATATGGATGTATGTGTAATTTGTGTGTGTGCATTTGTTCGTCCTGGGATTTTAATTAGTGCTGTTCAAGAGCTTTTTTGTTGAAGGTTAGCACTCTGCCACTTGAGCCACAGCTACACTTCTGAATTTTGTTGTTGCTGTTGTTGGTCGTGGGCTTGAACTCTGGGCCTGAGCTCTTCAGCTCAAGGCAAGTGCTCTACCACTTGAGCCACAGTGCCACTTGTGGTTTTCTGGTCGTTAATTGGACCGCCCCCCCCAAAAAAAAGAGTCTCACAGACTTTCCTGCCCAGGCTGGCTTTGAACCATGGGGGGGGGTCCGGTGGTGGGACCTGAACTCTGGGCCTTGGTGCTGTCCCTCAGCTCTTCAGCTCAAGGCTAGCACTCTACCACTTGAGCCACAGCGCCACTTCCGGCTTTTTTTTTTCTGCTTATGTGGTGCTGAGGAATCAAACCCAGGGCCTCATGCATGCAAGGCAAGCACTCTACCACTGAGCCACCTTCCCAGCCCCTCTCATGGACTTTTTAATCCAGGCTGGCTTTGAAACGTGATCTTCAGATCAGCCTCCTGAGTAACTAGGTTTACAGGCATGAACCACTGGCGCCCAGCTTTATGTGTAATTTTTAAAGAAAACTTCTTTGTTTATATTATCTTTTCTACTGAAATGGTGCCAGAAATTTAGTAGATGCAATTTTTGGTTCCTTGGATCAATAGACATGCTACCCACAGTTCTCTTTCCTACAATACACCATTCTTTAGAAGGTTCTTTCTTAGGAGAAACACAAAATACAAACAATTTTTTGACTTAAAAAATTGTGCTGGTCCTAGGACTTGAACTTCTCAACACCTGGGCCCTGTCTGTGTGCACTTTTTTGCTCAAGGCTGGTGCTCTACCACCACCACTGTTGCATCTGTTAATTATTAAGACCTGATGCCCTTAGTTGTGCTAAAAAGCGCAAGCACACTTTAATTTTCATCTTGCAGACTACTGGAATTCTGTTGGGGTTCAGCCAGATTTTTATCCTTAATGTTAGAATTAACTTTCTGATGGTATTCAGAAACTTTTATGTTATGTTTGAGTTTAAAAGTAGAATAAGAATGGACATATACACAGGCTTATAATAAAGGAAATTGGAGTGAAATACATTGGAATCAAGAGAATTGAGTCTTAAGGAGCATTAATGTTGAGGCCTGGTCATAACTAATCTGCTTGCATTCCACTAAACAACCACTTAATGAAGAAATCTGTGACTACTGTGTTGGTTCATGATTTAGCTGAAAGAATTTTTCCTATTCAAAGCTTGCCAGGTATTTTTAATTTTGGCTTTAAATTCTTGTAATTGTTCCAGATACTCCCATGTGTGCCTTAGAAATAACTTACTGCAGTTTTCAATTAAACACTTGAATGGAACCCTAAACTTCTATTTGTCCCTATTTGTTTAAAACATTTGTTTTATGAGAAATTGTTTGGAGGCAGTTTGGCCTTTAGTCTGAGCAGTGATTGTTTTTGAGAAGTCATACATTTTGACTGTGTCCAGTGTAGTAAAAATTCTTACCACTGGTTGTTATTTCTTAAAATTTTATAGCAGAAATCCTGTGTATAAATAAAATTTATAATTCTAAGTAGTTCATTTTTATTTATTTTTTTTGTCGGCCGTGGGGCTTGAACTCTGGGCCCGGGCACTGTCCCTCAGCTCTTCAAGCTCAAGGCGAGCGCTCTACCACTTGAGCTACAGCGCCGCTTCCGGTTTTCTGGTGGTTTATTGGAGATAGGAGTCTCACGGTCTCTCCTGCCCAGGTTGGCTTTGAACCGCGATTCTCAGATCTCAGCCTCCTGAGTAGCTAGGATTACAGGCGTGAGCCACCAGCGCCCGGCTAGTTCATTATTTTTAAAGATTGCCCTTAAGTCAATCCTAACCTGTTTTAAATAGCAGTTGTTTTTATCTTGTTTTGGGGGCATGACTTTCATTCTGAGTCTCCACATGTCCCTTCCCCCTGCCCTGGGTTACACGTTTCTTTAGAGTAATAGTCACATTTGCGAAGGCATTCATTCTTTTACACCTAAAGGTTACCATTAAGTAAATTGTGATGCTTCTAAATGGGTCTTATAACCTGAGGAAGCCATTGCACCTTCTAATATGCCAACATTAGCATTCTGAAAGATATTCATCTCACCATTTTGTACTTTTAATATTTTCAAAAGACATTAGCAAGCCAGGCGCCAGGGAGTCACACCTATAATCCTAGCTACTCGGAAGGCTGAGATCTGAGGATCACGGTTCAATGCCAGCTCCAATTGAACACCAGAAAACTGGAAGTGCTGCTGTGGCTCAAGTGGCAGAGCACTTGCCTTGAGCTGAAGAGTTCAGGGATAGCACCCAGTCCCAGAGTTCAAACCCCATGACTCACCAAAAAACAAACAAACAAAAAAGGCTAGGAATGTGGCTCAGGGGTAGAGTGCTTGCCTAGCAGGCGTGAAGCCCTGGGTTCGATTCCTCAGAACCACATAAACATTAAAAGATGGCAGGGGCACTGTGGCTCAAGTGACAAAGCACTTGCCTTAGCAAAAGAAGCTCCGGGACAGTGCCCAGGCTCTGAGTTCAAGCCCTAGGACCAGCCAAAAAAGAAAGGCATTAGCACTTGAGCCTTCTGGTTTGTGACTTTACATGTTTTATTTCTCCTTTTTTTTTTTTTTGCTTCGAAGCCTGCAAATAAATTACAATATATCATCTCAAATGTATTTGTGAACTATTTTTACTCTTTGTCCTTTTTGTTTGGTAGTCTATTCCCAGCTGGTGGCCAGTGGCTCACCCCTGTAATCCTAGCTACTCCGGTTGCTGACATCTAGAGGATCATATCCAAAGCCAGATGAGTAAGCCACAAGGATGAGTTCAAATCCTAGTACCACCAAAAAGGAAAAGTTGACTGTGCCTCTTCTGTATAGTCATAAACTTTCTTGCTTTTGGTTCTCTTTTTGGGGGGGGGGGCGGTCCAGTTGTGGGGCCTGAATTCTGGGCCTGGGCGCTGTCCTTCAGCTCTTCAGCTCAAGGTTAGCACTCTACCACTTGAGCCACAGCGCCACTTCCGGCTTTTTTTCTTTTTGCTTATATGGTGCTGAGGAATCGAACCCAGGGCCTCAGGCATGCAAGGCAAACGCTCTACCACTGAGCCACCTTCCCAGCCCCTGGTTCTCTTTCTTGATTCTAGTCCAGTTGCTAGTTTGACTAACTATAATTGACATATGTGAACTTCATTCTT
Organism: Dipodomys ordii; assembly: GCF_000151885.1. NCBI lineage: Eukaryota > Metazoa > Chordata > Mammalia > Rodentia > Heteromyidae > Dipodomys > Dipodomys ordii. Next base: position 8,998,015 of record NW_012267305.1, read on the forward strand.
CATATTAGTAGTTGGATCATTTAAAATGATCTTTGGATGTTTGTGTGAACTCTACTGTAAGCTCCCTCTTTAGGTTATGTGACTTTATTTTAAGGATAAAGAAATTGAGACTAAGCTATTTTCTTCAAAACTCATGTTGAAGAAAACACAGGTACAAATAAACATTTTCCAAGGTACTCTTTTCTTTGATTTTCCTGTCCCTTCTAATCCTTGCTGTGAAATTCACCTATACAGAAGATTTGTTTTTTTCAAAAGGGAACATTTCATGATTGAATTGAAGGCTAGCAGCACTTCACCAAAGAACTTGCTGCATTTTAAGGGCCAGAAATCAGAGCTACTGCAGTGAAAGGTTGCTTTATTTTCCCCTCCCAATCCCATCTTGCTGCTAATTGAACTGAAGACCTTGTGTGAACCAGAAAACTTCGTTTTACTTTTTTGTTGGGGATTTTGAAAAATAAGCCAATAATAGTCTGAATGTGCTTTTCAGATTATCTAACTTGAACATTTATTTTCTTGCTAGTGTGCTTTCTGATATTTAACAATTTACCTTGAAAAAGCACTAAGGTTTTACAGGACTTGATCCAGTGTATATTTCAACTGGTAGGTCTTTCTAGGAAACTTCTTAACATTTTTATAGTGCTGACTGTCACTGAAACTGGAAATTAAATTCTTTTCTGGCCATTAAGACACCTCTTACAGTATTTATTTACTTAGTATATTTAATTAATTAACTTACTATAGCCAGAGCTTCATTGTGCTTGGTAGGCAGGCACTCTACAACTTGTGCTATGCTCTCAGCCTTGTTTGCTTCAATTGTTTTTGAAACAGATTCAAGCCCAGCCTGAACCACCATCTTCCTATTTCTACTTCCCACATAGCTGGGATGACAGTTGCATGCTACACAATTAGCTTTTATTCGTTGAGATGAGATTGTGTTCCCTTTTTGTCCAGGTAGCCTCTCAGTCTCTGTCTGTAGTACCTAGTTCTTATGACTTTTCTAATACTGTAATACTTCTGATAATCTGAAAAGTACTTTTTGTATGAAAATTTATTTTATATCTCCTAAGTGATGATATTGGTAAAGACATTATCTTCTTCATATCCAGAGGCTCTTTTGTTTGTCATTATTAGATCTGTTCACTGCTGAGATAACAATTCTAGCCTTACAGGACATTTTCACAGAAACTATCTGCTTAAGTCCTTAAATATGTTTTTTGAAGCTTCAATGCTTAATATTTGTCATAAGCAAATCATGCCAGAAACAGAATTGGACATACTTGTATCTTTCCACAATGTCAGAATTTACTTAATAACAAATTCCCAAGCTAAGTCAATTTCATTGGCATTAACTCACCAAATACTATTGAGGTCACTTGATAGCTTAGGCCCTTGGCAACACAAGTTCTTTATTCTTTTTTTTTTTTTTGTCGGTCGTGGGGCTTGAACTCTGGGCCTGAGCGTTGTCCCTCAGCTCTTCAACTCAAGGCGAGCGTTCTACCACTTGAGCTACAGCGCCACTTCCAAGTTCTTTATTCTACTCTCAACTACTAATATTAACTTTCAGGTCACACACTACAATAATATAGAGGTTACTAGCTAACAAAGCTTTTTAGGCTGGCCACAGGGCTCAAAGAAGCCTTGCCTAAGAGAAAGAGGCAGGGGTAAGGAGGTAGGAGGTATGGGTAGGAGGGGGGATGAGATATAGATGCAAAGAATCATTATAGGTGGACAGATAAGATACTAGTAAAGAGTCCAGTCCCAGAGTTATTGTGGCCTTGCCTGGTGTTAAAATGTAGAGTGTCATGCTGGTTCTAGGTACTGAGCTGATTTCAGGCACAGCTTTGATTTTGAGGCTTACTGGATCCCGACTGAAGGCGATTGAGTGGGTCATGTAGTCAGAGGATGGAGAAAGCTGTTCTGAAGTTGAAGGTACAGAGTTTGGACTTTGTCATGTGTTCATCTTTGATGTAGCATACACTTCATGGTTTGAGGATAGGGTGGTGTGTGCCATCTCCTATTGCTAGTGTCCCTCCTTTTATGACTCAGCTGGGAAGTTGCATAAATCACTTGATTGATGTTCAATTTCTAGGCCTTGTATTTCTGATATGATTTAGTATTTTTGCCAGTGCTACTGTTGGCATGAAAAAATGATAATTTTGTGTCACATGATCTTCAGACAGATGATATTGTTTACATGTATAAACAAGATGTAAAGTCATTCAGTTTGGGCACCAGTACTTGGAGTAGAATGGCTTAGTCAAAAGCATTGCTTTACAAAATGGAGTCAAGGCTAATCCAGCCTTAAAGCTGCTATTTTACACATCATAGAGAAACCCAGAGTGAGCTCCACCTGTTCTCTTTAGTATTACAGGCACTTTTGTGGAGGGAAAATCTCCGTGTATCATAATAAATACCTGGATCATATTTTTCCCACTTAAGGTGTTTGCCAATCTAAAATGTTCAATTCAATTGAACTCTCTGAAGGTTAATGTGTAGCCCCACTTCTTACTCTTGTTTATTCTAGGTAAGGTAAAGAAATAATGTTTACTGCAGGTAGGGGTAAATAAGTTAAAAAAAACAGACCTTTCCAAGATGAGAAGAGTATACTAAACTGTGCAAGAAACTGGTATTATACGGCAGTCACACTTTTAGCACACAAGAGTTCCTAAATGCAAATTCAGACCTTTGAACTCTTTTGGAATTGACTTAAGTCCTCTGATGCTTCCTTTGCCACTGCCTGTGGAAGTACACAGACTCCTTAAACCACCCAGCTCCCTGGCTGTCTTCCCAAGTTCTTGAAAACTTTGCAAGAAGCACAGGGGTTAGTGCAAGTTTCTTGATAATCTGCAGCCTTTTCAACCACTTAGCAGCCTTAGCATATTTCCACATCAGTATGCAGAAGGTCTCTTCTTTCCCTCCAAGCTCTGAGGTTTGTAGTCTATATATTACTCTATTTTCTTTTCAGCTCTGTTTTTGTTGAAGTTTGGTATGTTTGTGGGGGGAGGTTGGGGGGGTTCCTTATACTTGTTTTTGATTTGGATGGGTATTTTTATCCATTTCCTGAGGGCAGTGGTTAATGCTTAGAGCTGGCTTGTCATTTAGCCTTTTTGTCTCTCCTATCTTAAAAGTTAAGAACCTCCTAATTTAGAATTTTATGGCTTGTTAAGTATATGGAATAAAAGGTGTTTTTATATGGTTATACTAAGAATAAAAGGTAAATTTGAGACCTTGTAGGCTTACATGCTCTGTTCATTACTAGATAAGTTTGTATGCATTTTGTGAGGCTGTGGGTTAGGAAAGGTACTGTTGACATTGGAAGTGGAGTTGCTGAGTCCCAGTAGAATGTTGAATATCTAAGACAGGTTACTTTCTATGACTTAAAGAACCAGTAAAATTAAACCATACTGTAGATTGCATCAACATAATGAAAGTCCCAACTCTGAGCTTCCAGAGAAAGTATTGTTCTTATCCATTTTAGCATGACCAGTGCTTTTTTCTAAGGTTTCTTTTTTTTCTTTTTCTTCTTTTTTTGCTGTTTATGTGAAGCTTAGTATGTATTCCTATAGCAACTGTTTATTCAGTTAAATGTGCCACCAGTGGCTACTGCCTAATTAGAGACAATCTTTGTGTCTGGAGAAGAATTTTCTGTATTTGTCTTTGATCAGATGTTTAAGAATCCAGTAAATGTGACCATAATTAAGCTTTGAAGACAAAACAACTCAAAACATCCTGTCTCAATCTTGCTTTGCTTGCTCTGGCAAAGGAGGGAGAGACCATTTAATCACTTAAGTTGTGTAAAAGCAGAATCTGAAAAGTGCCACTTTAAGTATCATCTTTGAGTTAAGACTATAAATTGAAGATCAGTATTATTCATGTTAGCTTCCTATTATGAAATGGACTTGGAAACCTCAGCAAATTGATCACTGAATACATTCAAGTGATTTTAACCAAGACGCTTACTACACTGGAAATGTTTTCTAGCACTGTCTTACTCTCCTTCCTGCACTCTTACCCCCTCCCTTAGGATGCTAATCTGACTTTGAGGGCATTTAAATAGGCATATACAATTTTGATGAAATGTTCTTTCCTTAAATTTTGAATTCATTTTTCATTTTTGGGACTGATTTTACTAGTGTTTTAAAGAAGAAAATAGCTTTGGGTTGGGGTGTGAAAAGTTTTAAATCATTGCTAAGTCTTCAACTTTTTTTTTTTTTTGGTTGGTTGGTTGGTTGTGGGGCTTGAACTCTGGGCCTGGGCGCTGTCCCTGCACTCTTCAGCTCAAGGTCAGTGCTCTACCATTTAAGCCACAGCACCACTTCCGGTTTTTTTCTGGTGGTTAATTGGAGATAAGAGTCTCACAGGCTTTCCTACCTGGGCTGGCTTTGAACTGCGATCCTCAGATCTCAGACTCCTGAGTAGCTAGGATTATAGGCATGAGCCAACGGTGCCTGGCAGTTTACAAATTTTAATAAGGTCATTTTGTTCGCTTTTATTTGCTACAGAAACTCATAGATCAGTTGATGACCAATAAAAATAATACCTTAATTGTCAATGATAACATCAGTTAAGAGGATCTACTGATATAAGGCTTGAATTATATAAGAGCTTATAATTTTAATTATTAATGATCTAACTAATGAGCAATTCAGCACTTGTAAAATGAAACTTCAAAGGAGAAATTCATTTTGAACATCTTAAAATGACAGTTGGGGCCACTATTTTAGGACCATTTATATTTTAATCTATTGAAAAACAAATGATTTAAATTAAAGAAAAAATAAAGTCAGGAGGATTGTGACTGACTTCAAAGATGTTAGTTAACAGTGATCACTGTTTCCAAGAGAGTGTTGCATATTTCCCAGTCCCGGTTGCAAATTGTCACCAAAAGAGGTTCCAGAAAAAATAAATATTGAATATTAAATTAAATATCAAAGTATTAGTTTAAAGCCAGTGTGTAGTCAGGATTAAAAAACCATAGATCTATGGTAAAGTGAAACATTTAAGTCTGCCAATACTGGGAAAATACTGAAAAGTAGGCTTTGTTTCAGATCCTGGGCCAACTTTAAGTCTCACATTGTGGTGTCTTTTTTCTCAGTTCTTATCTGATAGAGGATCTGGAAGCAATCAGGGTGCAAATTATGCCTCCAACAGCTTTCCATTTTTAATAACTAGCAAAGACAAAGGATTTTAACATGGTAATACTTGAACAGAAATACCACCTTACTGAATTTTCATGAGAGGTTATATGTTATTATAAATCATTGCTTTTTAAAAACAATTCATTTTTATTCTATGGAGGTTTAAATCAAAATCACTAGAGAGTGGTTTTTGTCTTAATTTATTTCCATGTTAATTCATATGTTTTAGTTATACTTTAAAATATTTTTGATATTTATGTAATGTGTAACGTGTCATTAAATAGAGTTGGTGCTAGTATATTTGAAGCTAAAAAGGTATAATTCCTTGCTGGGTGCCAGTGACTCATGCATATAATCCTAGCGGCTCTGTACCCTGATATCTGAGGATCAAGGTTTGAAGCCCATCTGGGTGAGAAAGTCTGTGAGACTAGTTCTCCAATTAACAACTAAAAGTTTCACAGGTGAAGCTATGATGGATGTGGTAAAGGGTAGCCCTGAGTGGAAAAGCAAAGGGACAGCATTCAGGCCCTCAACTAAGGCTCAGCACCTGTACATGGGTGATATGTGTGTGTGTGCACACACACACTCACAAACACACACACAACACTGTTACTGAGGATATGTGGATGGAAATCAATCCAGCATAGTCTGGATTCCTAATAAATTAAAATGCATTATGAAATGGCAGGAATCATATATTTGCCCTCTGTCATCCAAAAGGGATTTTTTTTTAATGTTACTGGAATTTCTGTGCCTTGGCAAAGGCACCCATGTGATTCCAAATCACAGGAACTAATATCACTGTTTTAACATTCTCCATTGGTAGCACGTGGAAAATTACAGCGAATTTACATGAAATCAAAACTGCCATTTTTATTGTGGGCCAAGCATTTTAAAGTTGCAGGAGGGCCTAGGAAGTTGGCTCAGTGGTAGAGCGCTTGCCTTGCATGCCTGAGGCCCTGGGTTCGATTCGTCAGCACCACATAAGCAAAAAGAAAAAAGCCAGAAGTGGCGCTGTGGCTCAAGTGGTAGAGCGCTAGCCTTGAGCTGAAGAGCTGAGGGACAGCGCCCAGGCCGAGTTCAGGCCCCACGACCGGACCCCCCAAAAAACAAGTTGCAGGAAATTCTATCAGAGCTTATAGATTCATCAGCTTTTAAGGTGAAACAGGCGTAGAAAAGATATCTTTTATACCATCACACCGATAATCCTCATGTAGTTCTAAACCTGCCTAGGTATGTCTTACTTTGAAAAACAGTCAGAAGTGGACATTCTACAACTTCATTCTTTCAGACCCCTATATCTAACAATCATTTCCAGGATCTGCACTTCCACAAATATCTACCCGCATAATAATTTCAATCCATTTTCTCCAATTTCTGGTGATGCGGGTCACTTAGGCTTTATTCAAAAGATACCAGAGATAGAGTAATACATGAAGAAGCCTAAGTAAAACTAAATGACTTTCAAATCTAAGGAACTCATAAAAGTATGTGCCTGAACATTGCATTGTGCTTTTCTTCCGATATTCTTTGACACAGAAGTTGACGACAATTTAGAATTGGAAAGAACTACTTATTTTTTGTGTGTGCCAATTGTAATGCTTACTTAAATCCAGGTCTTGAGCACTGTTTTTTTTTTTTCACTCAAGGCTGGCATCCTACCTCTTGAGCCACAGTTCTACTTCTGGCTTTGCTGCTTCTGGCTTTATTCTGGCTAATTGGAGATGAGAATCTCTGGGATTTGTCTGCCTGAGCTGTCTGTGGTTGAACCTCAGTCCTCAGACCCCAGCCTCCTGAGTAGCTGAGATTTTAGGTGTGAATCAGTAGCCCATGACTTCTCCAAGAAGATTTAATTTAAAATATTCACATTTAGCCGTGTAGCATATTTTAGAGTGATTTTTCCTCTGGCTTTCTTTACATTCTTTCTGTAATCATTTTAGAATTTTCACTATTGGCCTTAGAACAATTGGTTCAAGCAAGGGTTTTCCTAATTTTTACTAAGTCAGCAACTAAGAGGACTTTCAATTTCCATAACAAGGTTTTCTTCCTTTTTGCTACTTTGTTTTTCCAGGTTATAGACAAACGTGCTCAAACAAGGTTTGTAAGCTTGAGAAAAACAGAGAGAAGTGTGATGAAAAGCTGACTTTTCCCTTTTTTCTCTTGGTCAGTGTGCTGGAGAAGAGCAACGAGTTGGTACGCGCACAGTGTTTGTTGGCAATCATCCAGTTTCTGACACAGAAACGTACATTGCACAGAGATTTTGTGATAATAGAATAGTATCATCAAAGGTAAGTTTTTTTTGTTAACTCAATAGATGTTCATATAGTGAGTCAGCTATTCTGGATGTATGCTTATGAGGAAGCTGGTACATTTATATGTGCATACATGGTTATGCATGCCTGCAAATCATATACTAACTCTGGTAATTATTCCCCTGAGAGATACTTTACTTTAAAAAAAAACATCATTTTGTCCTGTAACAGCTAAAACATATTCACTTGTCTTCCATTATGATGCATACTGCCTTTTGATTATGTATATTATTTGAACCTTAAAAGCTAAGTGGTGGTTTTGGCAGGGAAGGAGAGAGAAGAAGGAGGAGGGCAGGGAGAGGGAGGGGGGAGAAAAAGGCGATGGGGGAAGGGAGGGGGAGAGAGAGAGAGAGAGAGAGAGTATGACCATGTGTGTAATTGCTGTGCAAAGCTTACTGAGTTGCTCTTGAATGCCTAATTTGCAGTCTTTTGGAATGTGTTATCCTGGTAAGACTATCACTTGTATCCTTTCCCTCGCTTTTATTGCCTCAGACTTGAATTCCTGAGCCCTAAAAGGATCTGTTCTACTCAGTCCACTGTTTGACTTATGTCCCATTGATCTTCTTTCTGGGTAGTGTGTTAAGAGCAGTGGCCTGGAAGTTGGAATACCTGCATTAAAATTCTGGCCCAACTGTTTACTAGCCATGTCTAATTGGCCAAATTAATCATTCTAATTTGTGAAATGGCTAATATTCCATATATGAAAACATCTCTTATAACTCATAGTACCCAGTATTCATTTTGCAAGTATTAATTTGCTAGTCTTTACTGCTGGCTAACCAGCAGTATCTAGCACCTACGCAGTACTAGATTGCTGGCTCATGGAACAGATTTTGACAATATCCCCTTCTTCATATAGCCTAACAAAGGAGAGCTTTTAAAAAATGTTAGTTCAGTGAACATTTGTTATTGCTTAAGATATGAAACACAAAATTAAATAATTTATGCCCTTTCTTTAAAAATATAAACTTGCCTAGTATGTGCAAGTTCAATCCCCAACATGCATACATACATTAAATACATATAAAGCCAGGCGCCAGTGGCTCACACCTGTAATCCTGGCTATCTGAGGATTGCTGTTCAGAGTTTGGCTAAGCAAGAAAGTCTGTGATACTCTTCAATAAATTACCAAAAAAGCCAGAAGTAGAGCTGACTCTCAAGTGGTAAAGTGCTAGCCTTGAGCAAAAGAAGATCAGGGACAGCACCCAGGACCTGACTGGCCTCCCCTTCCCCCCCCAAAAAAAAAGAAGAAAGAAAGAAAAAGAAAAAACCCTAAACAATGGATCTTTCCTATGACCCAGCCATACCACTCCTAAGCATCTACCCAGAACATCGCAAGCCAGAATACCATAAAAGTGCTTGGATATCCGTGTTATTTGCTGTCCTTCACAATAGCTAAATTATGAAAACAGCCAGATGCCCTTCAATAGATGAGTGGATCCAAAAAATGTGGTACCTGTCACAATGGAATTTTACACAGCCACTAGAAAGAATTATATAATTATGTCATTTGCAGAGAAATGGATGAACCTAGAACAAATCATGTTAAGTGAGGTAAGCCAATCTCAGAGACACAAATGGCACATGTTTTCTCTCTTACCTAAGCTAGATCTAAAATACCTGTGGATATAATAAGTTATACATGACTCTAAGCATTCCCACACAGTGAAACCAAAGAAGGATACTTTTACGGGAGGAAGACAAAGGTGCAATGCCTATGTCCCTATCACCATATAACATAATATTTATTGAAATGAATTCCAGAAAGTAGAAATAAGAGGTAAAAAAGAAATAAAGAGGAAAAGTGAAAATTAAGTAGCCTAATGATTAGATCTGTAGACATGTAGAACACTTGTGGTATATTTGTGTAAAAGAGTCTGTTTCCTTTTAATCATATACTATATGCTAAAAGTTTTATCCTCAGCCTGAGTTTTCTATACTTGTGCCCAAAATAGTAGTCTGTTCACTGGAAATTATGACTTACCCTATAGTATATCTGACTAAAAAATCAAAAGTAGACCTTAGATTCTGAATTATAGATTTATATAGAGCATAAGGTTTTAAGAGGTTATCTTGTTCCACTTATTGACTTACAGATGGGGAAACTAAGCCCTAGGAAACAATGTTCCTGGCATGGTCACAAAGTAGTTAGTAATAAAGCCAAGAACAGAAATACTTAATAAGGCCTGGTGGCTTTGAAGGTAGAGTTCTGTTGGCATTGTGTTTTTTGAATTCCTTTCTTTTTTCTTTCCTTTTGCACTGAAGTGAAATATAAACCATTTTCTAAGGAATTACTGTTTATACAGTGTTTTGTATGAAAGTTGGTCAAGTGACCAACTGACACACTGACAGTGTGACTATTAAGATAGTTAATTTGTTAATTTAATACTGTATGTTTCACATTTTGAGACAATCTGACTTGCTTTAATTCTCAATCTTTTCTTTTTGGTTATTTCTGGTACTAAACTTGAACTCAGGGACTGCCTGAGCTTTTTCACTCAAGGTTAGTGCTCTTCTATTTGAGCCACAGCTCCACTTTCAGTTTTTTGCTGGTTAATTGGAGATGAATTTCCGGATTTTCCTGCGCAGGCTGAATTTGGACCCCGATCCTCAGATCTCAGCCTCTTGAATAGCTAGGAATACAGACGTGAACTACCAGCACCTGGCTTAATTCTCAGTATTTGGTGTTTAATTGAATTTTTCCAGATTTTATGTAGATTCACTTTTGCCAGTAGTAAAATAGTAATAATAGTGAAATAGGGTATTTAAAAAATAAGAACCTGTGGAGCAACTAAAATTTTGTTTCCAGAAATGTGAAACCTGGATAAAGAAGTGAACATTTCTATACTGTTAGCCTGGCACCTTTTTTTCCTCTGAATATTACATACTTAAAGTTTTTTCTAATTAACTACTGATTAACTAATCTGCTTTTTTTTTTAAACAAAAGCTGTCGAACTGAAAAAGAGGAACTGGCAGTATAGTAATTTCAGAAAAAGAACAGAACCTTAGCATTGTATTCTTAGTATAAATGAATAATTATTATGATCGTGTACATTGTCATGGTGAAGAGCTTCATCCCTTGAGACAGAAGATCTGGATTAGAAATTAAAGTTATTTAACTTTCATTGAAATTTTCTTATGTATAAAATAAAGGGTATTAATAGTTTCTCCTCCATGGGATTATAGTGAGGATGAAATGAAATCCACATAAAGCATTTAGCATTGTGGGGGCTGGGAAGGTGGCTCAGTGGTAGAGCGCTTGCCTTGCATGCATGAGGCCCTGGGTTCGATTCCTCAGCACCACATAAGCAAAAAGAAAAAAAGCCGGAAGTGGCGCTGTGGCTCAAGTGGTAGAGCGCTCGCCTTGAGCTGAAGAGCTGAGGGACAGCACCCAGGCCCAGAGCTCAGGCCCCATGACCGGACCCCCCCAAAACAAAACAAAACAAAAGCATTTAGCATTGTGCTTGCTGTCTCAATAAATTATAACTATTGTGCTTCTTTAATTATTTTTGGGTATGTGCCAGTCCTGGGACTTGAACTCAGTACCTAGGTGCTACCCCTCAGCAGTTTTTTTTTCTTCTCAAGGCTATTGCTGATAAGAGTCTGAGGGACTTTCTTGTCCAGGCTGGCTTGGAACCTCTTCAGATCTCAGTCACCTGAGTTAGCTAGGATTACAGGTGTGAGCCACCACCACCTAGTATCTTCTGTGATTATTATTGCAGTATTGCACTAATATAAGTATTTCCTTAGGCTCACATGTTTGCTTTTGTTTTGTTTTTTGCTGGGAGCAGAGCCTGGGTGTTGCCTCTTAGTTTTGTGTGACCTACAGTTTTCCTGGGTAAATTGGGGATAAGAATCTCCTGCCTGTGTCAGCTTGGAATCTTGATCTTCAGATCTCCGTTTCTTACCTGTGCTAACAAGTGTTCTGAACTAACTTCCCCACCCTGATGTGTTTTAATGCTTGAAGTGCTTTTTCTTAGAAAGAGGCCTACAGTTGAACTCTGGAGAGACTCATAAATCCATATGTGGAATTTTTCTTCTTGTTTTATCTTTTGATATCTTATATTTGTATCAGTGTTTTAACTGAAGAAATGTATAATGTATAAAACATGTTAGCTACTTTCCAACTTTGTAGCAAGTGCTGATTTTCTTTATCCTTCAATGATAAAAATAACACTGGATTTGGGTGCTTTATTTACCAATTCCGTCATAAATGTCAGTGCAACCCTGGAAATGAATGTTAGTAATGCAGGGAACAGTGAAGACAAACACTTTGACCTAGTTTAAATTTTATTTACTCCTAAAACTAATTTTCTCTTTTTGTCCCTAGGAGCACAAATAATTTCTTTAGAATAAAAATGTCCTCTGTTCACTTACTAGTTGAATGTACTCTGCAGGGACCTTTGGCAGTCACCATATTTTTGCATAAAACTTGGAAATTCCATCTTTAGCAAAAGAAGCAGTGATTGCACCTGCTAAAATGTTTGGGATCTTTAGTTTCCATAAAGTTCTATTTCTTCTAGTTTTTTCCTTAAACATTTCTGGACCTCATCTTGAAGGCTTGTTTCTGTTGGGTAAGAATAAGCAAGTTCCACCTAATTAATTTTGAAGACATGTGCTCTGCCACTTGAGCCACAGCTCCCATTTCTGGCTTTTTTGGGAGTTAACTGGAGATAATTGTTGCACAGTCTTTGTTGCCCTTCAAACTGCAAACCTCAGATCTCCACCTCCTGAGTAGCTAGGTTTACAGGCATGAGCCACCAATGGCCCATTTCAATCTCACTTTTAATGAAAAGATTCTCTAAAAAGGTTTCTCTTGAGCCCAGTATTAGCACAACCTTATTGGTCAAAAATAACAACCATTATGATCGACTTAACAGGATTGAGAAACAACAAAATGTGTTCCCTCTTTATATGTTATTACCATCCTTCAAACTCTTTCCTTAATACTTGTTTAGTAAGAATTTTATTTTGAGAACAGAAGGGCAGCACTCCCAAGGTTTAACTGTTGTTAAAATTTAGCTTAATCTTTTGGAAAATTGGTTCCAAGTGATTGCGAGAGTTAAGTGCTAGTCTGGACCAAGACAACTTTAAAGTTACTACATCAGTGGTTTTGAATGGGTTTTATTTATCATAAGCTGCATTGGAAATTTCATGGGAAGTATGGACTCCCTTTTGCCCAGATAATGAATATTCCTGCTCAATTTGGCACTTGCTTTTGAATAGGAACTCCCTAAGACACTTCCATGGAATAGAAGTAAAGCTGCTGCTTTACTTCTATTTGTCCTTATTCTCCTGAGATGATCTGAACTTTGAGCCCATATAAGCCGTAAATTCCCATAAGCCTGTCATTCACTGGCCCTTTGACTTATTATGGACAGAGACTTTGGTTCAGTAGTTTGACAAAGAATTCTCTCTTCTGACCATGTGCAATATGACGTAGAAACCTTTCCCAGAGTCCAGTGTGGTTTTTGTTGATTGAAGTAAAAGACCTTTATGACCCAGGATTATATGTGCACCTTTTCAGCTGTGTACACATTCTCAGCTATCATGAAGATGGTTTTATCTCTAGCAATGATCAGGACTCTGGAGGTTACCTGACTCAGGGAACTAATTTGTTCATTTATTCATCCAAATACTTCATTGTCTTAATTTGTACAAGGCCCTTTGGTAGGTGTTGAGGGAAAGGACATAACCAATACATAAGAGCAGTTTGCCTCTATATAAGTCATTGAATATTGAGGTAAAAGCTTAATGAAAACACATATTAACAGTTCACAGTAATAAGAATAGTTATATACTAAGGTAGTATGTATTGGACGATATGAGAACATAATAAGGAGTCTTTTGGATTGGATTAGAGAAATAAAAATTATGAAACTTCATAGAGATTAATGCTCAGTGAAGCTTCATTTTTCAAAAAGTTATTCTATGCCTCTGAATATAAACAGGCATATGTGTGTTTGGAGTTTCAAAGTATTGTATCTAATATATGTTAAGTATATTAAACATTACTTTATGTTTGTATTTATGTTATATTATTACTTTATATGATAGTCTGGACCATATGAGTAATGAGTTAGGACTTTTCTTTGTATTAATATTTTTTCCTTTCTTCTTTATAGTATACACTTTGGAATTTCCTCCCAAAGAATCTGTTTGAGCAGTTTAGAAGAATTGCCAATTTTTACTTTCTCATAATTTTTCTTGTACAGGTAAGAGTTCCATAAATACCCAAATTCGACTCTGAGAAAATTACATCAAACAATTTCCAACATTAAAAATAGCCCTATGATTAAAAACAGATAAATTCTAGGGCTTACTATGACTTTATACAGTACAAATTATCTTTTAAATTTTGTATGACATTATAGGTTTATAAAGCCATGGGGTTTGGGAGGTTTTTTAAAAAATCTCTGCGTGTGTGGTGGGGGGTACTGGAGCTTGTGCTCCTGCTTGGCTTTGTTGGCTTTCTGCCACTAGAGCCTCACTTCAAGCTCCAGCTTTTTGCTCTTTATGTGTCCATCCTTGTTGACTTCAAACCATGATTTTCGGTTATCAGCCTCCAGAGTAGCAAGGATTATTATAGGCTTGAGTCATGGGTATCAGGCTATAAGGTTGTGTTTTACTTTATTTTTTTTATTTATTTTTTATTTTTTTATTTTTGGTCCAGTCGTGGGGCTTGAACTCTGGGCCTGGGCACTGTCCCTCAGCTCTTCAGCTCAAGGCTAGCGCTCTACCACTTGAGCCACAGCGCCACTTCCGGCTTTTTTCTTTTTGCTTATGTGGTGCTGAGGAATCGAACCCAGGGCCTCGAGCATGCAAGGCAAGCGCTCTACCACTGGAGCCACCTTCCCAGTCCCAAGGTTGTGTTTTATTAAGAAACTTGTGGAGATTTTATTTCATTACTTTCTTTAAATTTTTTATGGATTTTATTATTTTGTTCATCTTAGAATGATATGTACCATTAAATTTTCTAAATTGAAAATAGTTTAATCGTTTACTTTGTTTGATACCAGTTTCAGCCTGACTGAAGACATCACATCATGTTGATTATCAGTTTGGCTCTGCCACATTCACTTATTCCCATGAAGTGGGAAAGTGTAGTAGATAAATCTGCTTCTCATTTCTTCTACTGTTTTGTTTTAATTTTAGACATGTTAAACTGTGTCTTTCATCTTTAGGTCTATATGCTATTAAAATCTTTCCCTTACCATAATTTCTCCCTAAAAATTTTCTATATTAAAAGTAATTGTGTTCTTATTAGATTTTTCAGAAAAATCTCAATAAAATTGTCTAGATGCTTTGTCGATATTAAGTGCTTCTGTTTATCCACCTTTAGTAGAACTATAATTGAATTTAAGCCTAATACTTAAAACCAATTATGGGATATCATATAGGAAAGGACCCAGTTTCAGTACTGAATTCAGTTTTAGTTAAAGCACTTAAAAAGATGTCTTATGCCAGATGCCTGTGGCTCATACCTGTAATCCTAGCTACACTGAAGGCTGAGATCTGAGGATCACAGTTCAAAGCCAGACCAGGCAAAAAAGTCTGTGAGATTCTAATCTCCAATTAACCACCAGAAAACCAGAAGTGGTGCAGTGGCTCAAGTGGTAGAGCGCTAGCCTTAAGCTGAAGAGTTGAGGGACAGCACCTGGGCCCAGATTTCAAGACCCACAACTGACAAAAAAAATGTTTTAAGAGACAAACCATGATGTAGATTCTGCTTACAAGAGTCATTCTGCTTGGTGGACAGTAGTGTATATCTGTTCAATTCAGTTAAGTATATACCAAGCACCTACTGTGTGCCTTTCCATGGTCCAGATAACAAAAATAGTGGCCGGTACAATGAAGATAATGACTTTTTTCTACCCTTAAGGAATTTGTTATTGATGTGAAGAAATATGTATTCATGTACTGTATTAAAAGGCATTCAAGCAGCATGAACAAATAATATTGAGTATATAAAGTAGAAGTTCAGATTTTTTTTCTACCCCAAGAGCTTAAGAAAGTTTCAGAAATTAAGTGATACCTCAACTGAGCCTTCAAGGATCAAAAGAGGCTTACCTGGTGCAGAATTACCTGCACAGCATCTCAGTGATAGGGAAGAGGTTGTACAAAGGCAAGGTGTCAACTGTTTCATGTGTATACTTCTGTGTGGCAGGGGCAGGCCTGGCTGGAGGTTGGAGTTGAGAATCAGTGAGTTGTGAAGGCAGACTGAAAGTTACCATCCCTCTCCCTTGAATCTTCTCTTCTTTCTGTATTTCCTATTTCAGTGAATGACAAGACCCTCCCAGGCATGTTAACCAGACATCTGCAAGACATCTTTAATAAATACTTACATCTAATTACTTACCAGTTCTTCCATTTTTACCTCTTAAATAACTTTGGCCCTTCTTTGGCACAAATCATTATCTTTCACCTGGATTATAGCAATAGCCTACCAAATGGACTACCTGCCACTAGTCTTATTCCCTCCAACTTCATCTTTCACAAAGCTTTGAGAATGCTTTTTTCAAGATGCAATTCCATTCCTATGGTCTCTTCCTACATAAAACCTTCCCAAGGACTTCCCATTATTTTAAAGGATAAACAGCTTTCTCTGGCCTACAGGACCCTGCACAGTCTGGCACCTGCCTCCATCTCCAGTTCCAAACACTCCCTCTTGCACAGGCTTTCTTTATTTCCTTACATATTCTGTTCTCCCTCCTACCATGGAGACTGTTCTCTGGATCTAGAAAAGCCCCCCTTTAATCTATTTACCTGTAGATGCCTAGTTGTTGCTGTTATTATTATTTGGGGCAATACTATAATTTTGAACTTATGGCTTTGCTCTTGCTTGGCAGGCACACTAACACTTGAACTTTATTTCCAGCTCCTTTCTCTTTTATTATTTTTTAAGTAGGCTTTCACTCTTTGCCCAGGGCCAGACTATTACTACCTTGCCAGTAGCTGGGTGACAGATACACACCAACATGCCCAGCTTCATTGTTTGAGATGAGTCTTGTTGCCTGGGTCTCCCTTAAGCTAAAGTCTTCCTAATCTTCACCTTGGGGTTAACCAATGCAAGCTGCAAACTTTTTTTGATGTTATTGTCCCTGTAAGCTTCCAGCTACATGAAGGCAGGAGCTTTTCTCCATTTTGTTCAAAGGCAGATCCCTAGAAACTAGACGACAATAGTGCAAGGGCTGACATAGGTGTATTTCAATAAACCCATTAAATAAAGTATTTTATCCAACTTGGGATGAAAACTAAGCCTGAATTTTCTTTAACTACTGTGTGGATTGCTTTTGTTTTAATGAAAATTAACATTCACCTTGCTACTAGAATGTGTTTTGTCTGTATTTGTGTCAGAAATATTTGCAACATGTGCTTCATTTAAATTAGTGGCTAATTTTTATGTTGCTTTCAATTTAATTTCTTTTCCTAGGTCACTGTAGATACACCAACAAGCCCAGTTACCAGTGGCCTTCCACTTTTCTTTGTTATAACTGTTACAGCCATCAAGCAGGTAAATTTCTTACTTGTACTTACATCTTCATTCTAATACAAGCTGGTTTTGAATTGTGTTGACTAAGGCTGTTTTTCATATTTGTCTACTGTGGGTAATATCGTTGGTGGGTTTAGTTTTAAATGTGGTTCCCATTGCAAATCTATTAAAATGATAGTAAGGCACATCTTTATTTTATTTTTTCCTCCTCTGTGTTTCTGTGTGGAACATAAAGAGTAGGTAGGAGGTGCAGCTCAGATGGGAAATGGGAAGTAGATTTTTATTGTGTACTAATTATTCCAGTGTGTTAAGTCTAACTAAAAATTTCTCATTCCAGTAGATTTTTTTTTCTTGTGCTTGCCTATAGCACAGAATCAGGACCACAGATATTTTAATTATCTTTCCTAATGCTATTGAAGGAGGTGGTGGGCAAAGGGACTTTTATTACTATTTCTTATCAGATCTGAACTGCTGCAGACTGAGACGGATGTCTTTGAAGTATTTTGAACATTTTGTAAGCCAGTACCTTTGTAAACTTCCAGATGAAACTGAAAATGTAAACAGGAAACTGGAGGGGCCACAGGGTGGGGTAACATTTATCACATATTGAGACAGTCCCTAGATCTGATTATTTTTGAACAGACGTTTAGATACTCTTTTATTATCAAAGGGCCCTTTCAAAGTACCCCATGGTAACTTGCTGAATATAGGCTTGAGTGAACACTTTTGGAAATAAGGTTACCTTTCTGCTTGGGGCTATCTGGTCTTCTATCTTGCCTACCAGGAACTGCAAGAATATTTTATCAAGTGTTCTGTTGCTAAATAAAGACTTTTGGAATGTTCTTTCCCTGAGGCTGTAGGGTTTATTTTCTTTAATATCATAAAATTACCAGTTCCAAGAATAGCATGTACAGTTTACAAAGGCTTTTACGGATTCATTCTTCCCCCAATAGTAGTTAATATTTGGCTCTTCTTAACCACCTTCACAGAATGTAACCTATGAAGCATTGTCATGAGGAGCATCAAAATAGGAATGGATATAGCACTGGGGGTAGCTGGTGATCAAGAAATTTTCTTAGACTATTGAATTTTAAAAGGCATAGACCTTTTTATAACAAAATAAAGAAAGCAAATGGATACAAATAAAGAAGAGTTCATGCTTAAACAAATGAATACCTTCCTCCCGTCATTGGGCCTGTCCTGGGGCTTGAACTCGGGAGACTATGCACTATTAATAAGCTTTCCTGGTCAAGGTTAGTTCTCTACCAATTGAACCACTGCTCTACTTCTTGCCTTTTGGTAGTTAATGGTAGATAAAAGGCGCATGAGCCTGGGTGCCAGTGGCTCACGCCTATAATCCTAGCTGGTCAGGAAGTTGAGATCTGAGGTTTGTGGTTGAAAGCCAGCCAGGCATAAAAGTCCATGAGACTCTTATCTCTAATAAACTACTCAGGAAAAGCAGAAAGTGGATCTATGGTTCAAGTGATAGAGTGCTAATACCTTGAGCACAAAAAGGCTTAGGGACAGTGCTTAACCCCCTGTGTTCAAGCCCCAGGACTGGCCAAAAAAAAAAAATTTTACGGGCTTCCTGCCCTGGATGGCTTTGAACCACAATCCTCAGATCCTGGCCTCCTGACTAGCCAGAATTACATGCATGAGCTACGGGCACCCAACTTTTAATCACCAGTTTATCTTATTTTTTTTAACTACCAGGTCAGTGGAGATTAGCTGTTTATCTTTACAATGTTTTATAAATTCTTCACCAAAAAATCCTTTTTTTCTATTTTCTATACATAAAGAGAAATATTTCCTTAGAAATGATCAGGCCAACAATCTATAAACATACAGAACAATAAATTTCAATGATTAGTTTTTTTTTGTTTTTTTTTGTTTTGTTTTTTGTTGGTCGTGGGGCTTGAACTCTGGGCCTGGGCGCTGTCCCTCAGCTCTTCAGCTCAAGGCGAGCGCTCTACCACTTGAGCTACAGCGCCACTTCCGGTTTTCTGGTGGTTTATTGGAGATAGGAGTCTCAAGGTCTTTCCTGCCAGGGTTGGCTTTGGAGCATGATCCTCAGATCTCAGCCTCCTGAGTAGCTAGGATTACAGGCGTGAGCCACCAGCGCCCGGCTTCAATGATTAGTTTTATGGGAAAATAAAAGCTCAGTACAATTCTTTTACAAATTGAATAAAACAGTGAGCATTAATAGTAACTTAGAAAAGTAGAGAATTAGAAAAATAAATCATAGTGTTTCACAGATGAAGAATAAATATTTAGACTAATGCCTGTTTTATTAATATTTAATTAAGGAGTCTTTTAAAACAATATAGGTCATTACTTGTAGGATATTTTGAAACAGTTGCCTGAATTTACTCTTAAAGATAATATTATAAAGATTTGCTATATAGGGTTATAGAAGTTTTTTTTAACAGCTTTATTTCATTATCTGAGCTTGATAATACAGCGATTTTTAAAATAATTATAGGGATATGAAGATTGGCTTCGACACAGAGCTGACAATGAAGTCAACAAAAGCACTGTTTACATTATTGAAAATGCAAAGCGAGTGAGAAAAGAAAGTGAAAAGATTAAGGTACTATCTTTACTCTTTTTTAATTGTGGT
The DNA here is from genome assembly GCF_000151885.1 of Dipodomys ordii. NCBI lineage: Eukaryota > Metazoa > Chordata > Mammalia > Rodentia > Heteromyidae > Dipodomys > Dipodomys ordii. The sequence continues at coordinate 9,017,578 of NW_012267305.1, forward strand.
AGAAATGTACAATTTAAAATATAACATGTCGGGGCTGGGAAGGTGGCTCAGTGGTAGAGTGCTTGCCTTGCATGCACGAGGCTCTGGGTTCGATTCCTCAGCACCACATAAGCAGATAAAGCTGGAAGTGGGGCTTTGGCTCAAGTGGTAGGGCACTAGCCTTGAGCTGAAGAGCTGAGGGACAGTGCTCAGGCCCAGAGTTCAGGCCCCATGACCGACAAAAAAACAAAAACAAATAAAATATAACATGTCATTTAGTATATTCACAGTGTTGTACACCTATCAGCATGAGTATTTTCAGCACCCAGAAGGAAACACTGCACCAATGAAACGAGTCACCTTAAATTACTTTCTGTACCCAAGCCCTGGTAACACTAACTTGCTTTCCCTCTCTATGATTTACATACTTAATATATCATATAATGGAACCATATACTATATGACTTCTGTGTCTTGCTTTTTTTTTTTTAACTGAGAATGTTTCCAAGATTCATCTGTTAATTCCTTTTGGAGACTTGAGTAATTTTCCATTTTAAGGATATATCACATTTTATTTACTTGCTGGCTAATGAATATTTGAGTTGTTTCTACTTAGGACCTCTATGTGTGATGCTGCTATGAACATTTTATTTGAACTTCTATTTTCAATGTGGTAGGGAACATACATATGCTAGGTAGAGAATTACTAGGTCTTATGGTAATTCTGTGGCTAACTTTTTAAAGAACCACCACATTTTTCCACATTGGCTGCATAATTTACATTCTCCAAGCAATGTATAAGAGTTTGGGGCTTAAACTCAGGAGGCCCACACATACTCTCACATGACTTTTTCCTCTTGTGGCTAGCACTCTATCACTTCACACTGCCACTTCTGGCTTTTTGATGAGTTTCAGAGTTTTGTGCTTGGACTGGCTTTGAACCATGGTATTGAGATCTCAGCCTTCTGATTAATGGGGATTGCATGTGTGAGCCACCAGTGCCTGACCAAGGTACTAATTTTTAGTACATTGGGCAATTCATGTTTTAGTCAAATTATTTGCTATTTCTACTAGGTAAGACCCCCTGTTAAATAACATTTTAGAATTTCCATATCAGACATTTTGTTTCCCAGGAGATTTATTTTTAATTAATACATTACTTTTAGGACAGTTATAGCTTCATAGCACAGTTTAACAGAAAATACAGTAAGGACTTATTTACTCACTGCCTGCCACACATGCTCCATCAGTGTCATGGCTGAGTCATAATATTCATTCCTTTAATTTTCTTGGTGTAGTTGTACAAATGGGTTTCATTTCAACATGTCAATTTTTGAGCACATCTTGTGACACTTGTTCTTTACCTCTCTCCTTTACTTTCCCTTTTGCTTCTGGGTAAATCTGAAATCCCCTAATGTGATGATTTGGCTTCTGCTGTTTTACCATTTACTGTTTGGTAAATGTGAGGACCTTTATATTTTGTGTTGAGGGGGGAGAAATGCTCTTTTGTCATTTACTCAACAGTGCTCATAACTCATTTTCTGAGCTCTAATGAATATTTCATCTTCTAAGATGTTAGAAGGAGAAAAAAATGTCACTTTTCCTGTATATGAAGCATGGATTGTGGTTTTATCGTAAGCAATATTAAGTTTATGTAATTGAGGAAGAAAGATAACAAGGAAATAGTATTTGCAAATTAAAGTTTAATTGTTGATGCTGTTGCTCTTGGCTACCAATTAAAATTGGCAAGTAAAATAGTTCCTAAATAGGTCTTAAATCTTTGTCTTTACTTATCAAATCATACTGCAAAAGCGGACTTGCATATCATATATTAGTTCAGCATTTCACAGCCAATTTGTCCATGTCAGTATGCCATATGTTGACATCCTCTTAATGTGGGTCGGCTTTTACCATCAGCACCCATCTCTAGAGAAGCTTTTGTGCCTGAAGTAGTTGTACAAAAAATCTTATTTATCATTTTCTCTGTGTAGTATGCTATGAAAAATGTTGGGAAGGACCCCGCCTGGGAGATTTCTTAATATTCCTCCCCAAGGTGTCTAAATATTCACATTGAGATTAGAGTTACATAATATTAATAAAATTACAATTACCCTCAATCAGATGGTTAATATGTGCCAAGAGCTTTGATTACTGCTTTCTTTGTATCATCATTTCATAGATATATCAATCTTCTGAGATAGTTGGAATCATCTAGGACACTTACTCTGACGTTAAATAGTTAAGTGACAGAATTGGTATATCAACTCAAACTTAAAAGTCCAAACTCTGTTAACTTATGATGTGTTTCCTGCCTTGGACTAAATTATTCATGCTTTATTTTCAGTTTTTTTCTTCTTGAGCTCTGGATACTTGATGATAAATTACATTCATTCATCTGATAACAAAATAATTTTTGGAAAATTGACCTATATAAAATGTTTTTTTTTCTTCAGAAATAGTATGGGGAAAAGTTGATGACTAAATTTTTGCAGGGTTTTTTTTTTTTTTTTTGGTTGTGGGGCCTGAACTCTGGGCTTGGGCACTGTCCCTCAGCTCTTCAGCTGAAGGCTAGCACTCTACCATTTGACCCACAGTGCCACTTCTAGCTTTTTCTGCTTATGTGGTGCTGAGGAATTTAACCCAGGGCCTCATGCATGGGAGGCAAGCACTCAACCACTGAACCAACTTGCTAGCCCCTGATGACTCTAAATTAACTGTTTTTTAAAAATATTACTTTAAAGAAGAGATTGTCACTCAGCAGTCATAGCTGTTATCTTACTGCAGGCAAAGTTGGTAGAAATATGCATGATGCAAAGTGAGATTGTGGTTACTAAGTGGTTATGAAGTGCCTAAACTCAATACGTGTAGATTTCCTTCCTTCATTCATGCAGTGATTCTGGCCATTGGCTTATGAAACATTGGTGCCAGGAATATATATAGAGAACACATGGGAATCAGAACTGCTTATTAGGGATAAAGATAAGGACTTATTCTGTGATGCCAAGGAAGAGTTTTGAATGTTGAATAATCTTTCATTTCTTTCACATGCTAAGATACTTTCAAAACCCCAAAACTGAAAACATCTGTTACTACTGTTTTGACTTTAGTCTGGGGTGTAATGAATTCTTTGTTTGGAATTTAAAGTATTTATATTAATTGTGCTCTTTGTTTTAGGTTGGTGATGTAGTTGAAGTACAAGCAGATGAAACCTTTCCCTGTGATCTGATTCTTTTATCATCCTGTACCACTGATGGAACCTGTTATGTCACTACAGCCAGTCTTGATGGGGAATCCAATTGCAAGGTAGAGCAAAACTGGCCTAAATATTTTAAGCTCATAATCGTTAAGTTATACAGTGCTGTTTCCCAATATTCCCTCATTTCCTTGTTTTTCCTAATCAATGTAGAGGCAGGCATCATATAATTATCTTTTTTTTGGGGGGGGTCCGGTTGTAGGGCCTGAACTCTGGGCCTGGGCGCTGTCCCTCAGCTCTTTAGCTCTACCACTTCAGCCACAGCGCCACTTCCGGTTTTTTTCTTTTTGCTTATGTGGTGCTGAGGAATTGAACCCAGGGCCTCATGCATGCAAGGCAAGTGCTCTACCACTGAGCTACCTTCCCAGCCCCATATAATTATTTTTAACTTTTAACTAAATACTGATCTTGGGGGTATAGGGTGTTGTTGGGTGGGGGAAAACAGCACACAACAAACAAAAGCTACCACAGTTTTAAAGCTCTACTTAAATGTGATATTGACACAATCAATTTAACATTTTATTTAGGCTTTTAGAAATCCTGGGGATTGAACCTTAGGCCCAGCACATGTGAATCAGGGACTATAACTTGTCCCAAGGCTTTTTTAAAAATAGGAATAATTGGTAGGCTAAAACAGTATGATTACAGAATGACTACTTTATCCTTGCAGGCTCATTTGTTTTTTTTTTAATCTAAAAGTCATGTAGATATGCATATATCATACATATATACACACATTTAAAAATTACTCTGGGCCGGGCGCTGGTGGCTCACGCCTGTAATCCTAGCTACTCAGGAGGCTGAGATCTGAGGATCACTGTTCAAAGCCAGCCCGGGCGGGAGAGACGTGAGACTCCTATCGCCAATAAACCACCAGAAAACCGGAAGTGGCGCTGTAACTCAAGTGGTAGAGCACTCACCTTGAGCTGAAGAGCTGAGGGACAGTGCCCAGGCCCAGAGTTCAAGCCCACGGCCGACAAAAAAAAAAAAAATTTCTCCTGGGATATAGGAGACCATACCTGGGGTAATTTTATTTCTTCTTTTGATCCTTTAGAGTGTAGTTTAGCAAATGTTTGTTTCAGTACAACCAGAAATATTTTTTTTTATTTATTTATTTTCGTCGGTCGTGGGGCTTGAACTCTGGGCCTGGGCGCTGTCCCTCAGCTCTTCAGCTCAAGGTGAGCGCTCTACCACTTGAGCTACAGCGCCACTACCGGTTTTCTGGTAGTTTATTGAAGATAGGAGTCTCAGGGTCTCTCCTGCCCGGGCTGGCTTTGAACTGCGATCCTCAGATCTCAACCTCCTGAGTAGCTAGGATTACAGGCATGAGCCACCAGTGCCCAGCTAACTAGAAATAATTTTAAGAGCGTTAAATTTTTTCATCATAGGTGATAACTTATTTCTCTGGTACATTCTAGCACACTTACTTCTTGCCTCTCATCTAGACCTCCATAGAATGTGAGGATGTGTCTTCTGTGCTGCTTTTAAGCAGTAATTATAATAATGTTCTCCCCCTGGGTATATCCTTGTAGGGCTTCTCTATTCCCTCTAAAGTTGAGGAATCAGTATGTGAAAGAGCAACTTTATCTGTTCTATATTTTCTGATTCTGTATTTCAAAAATATTGCAAGAGTCATATTTTAGGGGAATGTCAAAATAGCAACAACAAATCTACCTAAATGTTCTGTTATATTGAAAACAAGGTTTAGAGGAAGGAAATTTTTTGTTAGTTTTCTTTTTATATTAATGTGAGATTTTCAAAAATCTGGATTGGTATAAATATATCTCAGGCAGTTCCATTTTACTCTCCAAGGACTGTGTCAACAGGCCTTCCCTTCTGTGTAAGCAGTGTACTTCTTAAGTCTGCATTAACTTTTGTTTAGATCTTTGTAAATGGGTTCATTGGAGCTTGAGTTTTGGATGAATCAAGTACATAGTAAATACTAAAAAATATTTCTCTCTAACAAGATACCTCATTTTCTTACCCCTTCATAAAATGTAGCCATTCGTATAGTGGAATTATTAATGATTTTTTGTTACTGTTGGCAAAATTTTTGCAGTTATGACTAAAATTATTCAATTCAGTTCAGGTGTGTATATTGGCATTGCTCTACACTACAGTGGGCAAAATAAGAAATCTCAGTTCTGTAAATAGTAGAAGGAATAAATGTATTATATTTTCATGGGGTTTTATATGCATGCTACAAGTATAGTACTGTGAACTCTTAGTACCAAGAAGAGCTTTAGGTTTTTTTTTAATCTTTGAAATCCCTTTATAACAGATTTACTTTTATAATTATTTGTGATATATTTAAGGATAATACCATCCAACGTATTTGGTTAGATATGTACATCAATATTTGTACTAATCTGCTGAAATCTTTTACTTATATATACATATATATTTATAGAAGCAGTTGTCTGTACATTTATGAAAAGAAGCACTATTTTTGTATTGGCTTCTTTTGCTTTCATCTAGACACATTATGCAGTACGAGATACCATTGCACTGTGTACAGCTGAATCCATTGAAAACCTCCGAGCAGCAATTGAATGTGAACAGCCTCAACCTGACCTCTACAAGTAAGAATAACCCGCTTTCATTTTACTCCTGTCCGTTGGCTCTACTTTTTGCCACCAGTGTTGCAAAAGAAACACCCACTACTTACCAGCCTACTCTCATGTATGTTTTTATGAGCTGTTCCTCTTTTTGGCAGGGAAGTGACTCAAATCAGGCTTGTTCACTACCAGCTTAAGAAATCAATTGTAGATTCAGGCATCCCATGGTTTTCTCTATTATTTTTGTTGCTTGTAAACTGGATATCTGTCATACTTTTAAAATTATGTTATCCCAAACAGCTGATCTATCAAACTAATGGAATACCCAGAGTTAATTAAAACAAGAATAAACCCTTTTACACACTATCCAACATCAATGAAAAAAAAAGGATTGGAGGATGTGCAATTATTAAACACTGCATTCTTTCTTATAGTTATCATAATGAACTGAGGAATTGCAAATAGGTTGTTTCTTCTTCACAATAAATAGTTGATACACCTGTAAAATGGTATAATTTCTTTTGTTTCACTCTACCCTGGCTCTCTGGAATAGATTTGCTAATGATATAAAGTATGAATACATGGAACTGGGGCTGGGAAGGTGGCTCAATGGTAGAGTGCTTGCCTTGCATGCCTGAGGCCCTCAGCACCACAGAAGAAAAAAGCCAGACGTGGCACTATGGCTCAAGTGGTAGAGCGCTAGCCTAGAGCTGAGGAGCTGAGGGATAGCACCCAGGCCCAGAGATCAGGCCCCACGACCAGACCCCCCAAAAAATAAATATATATATACAACAATATAATAATATATAAATTTAAGAGTGCTAAATATAAATATTCATTGTAGATAGTAAAAATTTGGCATTTGATTTTTTAAGACTGGTTAGTTTAGCTGATTAAAGCATGGTACTGACACTATAATAGTTTTTATCCCCATGTGGCCTAATTAATTTCATTCTATTCCACTATTTCAGATGGCATCCTTTGGTCAGACTAACCATCATGGTTTTTTTGGGGAGGGTTGTTTGTTCTTTTGGTCAGTCATGGGCCTAGGTGCTCTCCCTGAGCTCTTAAGCTCAAGGCTAGTGCTCTACCATTTGTGCCACAGTACCACTTTGGTTGTCTGGTGGTTAATTGGACATAAGATTCTTAGGGACTTTCCCTCTGGGGCTGGCTTTAAACTGCGATCCTCAGATCTCAGCTTCCAGAGTAGCTAGGATTACAGGTGTGAGTCACCAGTGCCCGGCTTAATCATCTTGTTGACGTATACTGTTGGTCATAATGTAGAACCAAGTTGTTGGATGTGGATTCCTCTAAGACCTAACAGGGGAGGAATCTCATTGTGAAAACAATGCCTTCCTTTCCCATCATTCCTTGTTTCCTGTTTTCCTTTTTCTTTTATTTCCATCTTGATCCTATGAACAAGGGCCACAAAGTACAACAGCTATTCTCTGTCTTCAAAGAGCTCACAGTGAGCAAAGGAGATAAATACAGGGCTAAGCTTACAGATAACAGGCAAATGTGAGTGCATAGTTTTTGGAATCAAAGAAATGGGATATGGATAGATATATCTATAGATAGGTAGATATATCAATAGATAATCAATATATCTACATATATCTACATATATAAATCAATATTTATATGGACGTGTGTATATAAATGTATCTATGCTATATATGCATACACACTTTTTTATATTCATAGAAAAACCCCATTCATTTCAGTTATCTTAAATATGAAGGAAAATTTTAGGGCAGACAGACAAGGTTATTTATTATTTATGTCTAATTTCTCTAGAGTAGACTGAAGAAGCCCTTTGCAGTATGACTTCAGATTGCCTTGTGCTTCTCTCACCTTAGATGTAATCACTTGCAGTGTATTTGTCTCCTTACTGACCTTTCTTAGAGCAGTCTGTCTGTTTTTGCTTATTACTGGATCTTCATCACAGTACAGTTCCAAGTTCAGCACAATGAATATATAATTGATGAAGGAGCACACCTTTATATTTTGTGTGAAAATATTTCTTTTTTGTATAATGATAACACTGTACTACAAATCATAAAACATCAAATTTTTATTAAAGGGAGTATTAGACCTTTTTATCATGTTATTCAGAAATGCTGTATAGAATGGTAGGGTCAAAGTCATTATTGAGATCAGGTGTAAAATACAGACTGGACAGTTCAAAGATTGTAATCAAGTATTCATTGTGAGGTTAATGCTGTGATTCAAAACGTTGTCCTGAGGCTTACAATACCAATATATCCTGAGAACCTGAATCAGAAGCTTAAGAATGGGACCCAGAACTCTGTGGTTTGTTAAGTCCTCCCATCATTCTAATGTATGCTCAAGAACTGAACTAAATCTTTTGAATGTTGTGGTTTTGCACCGTAAACATTTCTTTGCATGAATCTAAAATAAAAATTCCATATAATGGTGTAGAGTGGAATCTTGTGTGCTTGCATAATGCCTAGCTGAACTTCAAAATTACTATAGAATCTTGGTTTACATTATTCTAATCCATAATATTGTGCTGAAGATTAGACTAATATGTTATTGCTCCATCCTCGCTTTCCCTCCAGAAATACCATTTTGTTGTTCATTCAGAATCTTTTTTTTTCTTTTTCTGGTTGGTCATGGGGCTTGAATTCTGGGCCTGGGCACTGCCCCTCAGCTATTTAGCTGAAGGCGAGTGCTCTGCCACTTAAGCTACACTGCCACTTCTGGTTTTCTGGTGGTTTATTGGAGATAGGAGTCTCACAGTCTTTCCTGCTCAGGCTGGCTTTGAACTGTGATCCTCAGATCTCAGCCTCCTGAGTAGCTAGGATTACAGGAATGAGCCACCGGCGCCAATCTGTTCATTCAGAATCTTAATCTTGTCCATTATTTCTTTTGTGAATCAGTCCCATATTAGTGGTATTTGGATTTCACCTACCTATTGAAAACATACTTGCTATTATGTTCTCTTTACAGGTTTGTTGGACGAATCAATATATATAGTGATAGTCTTGAGGCTGTTGCCAGGTTAGTTTTTCTTTTAATCTATCCTTGTGGGAAAAGGGTGTTTTATTCTCATAAAATAACCAAATACCTTATAGAAGAAGGTATAAAGATAGTAAGTTACTAATCTTGTGGTGGTAGAGTCTTTGTATTAGGGGGTAAGGTGGAGAGGGGATTTTTGAAGTAATACTTAAGGTTTCTAAAAGAACAAAGCTCCAAATCCTTGATTAATATTGCCAAATCTGATCTAGCCATTGCATTTATTTTCCTTATTTGTGTAGTAACTGACAAGGTTGGAAACATACCCAGAGAACAGTAGTCTAAGGTCATGTAATTGAGGGATTAGGCAGTGGATAAAATTCTGGAAGAAATACCTGGATCTAAGGAAATGAACTCCTACTAATCATTTATAGTGAGATAATTCATACAAAGATGGTTTATTTTGTCATCCAGTTAATCACCCCGACCCTTCCTCTTAACCTTTATAATCACACTTAAAAAGAAGTTAATGAAATTTAGTGGGCCCAATGATTCCCCAAAAGGAGGGTTTATTCTTTATAAAGATCTCAGTTTACCCCACCTTGCTATTTACCTTCCAGTGTGTGTGTGTGTGTGTGTGTGTGTGTATGTGTGTGTGTGTGTGTGTGTTTCTCCTCATCCGTGTGTCTGCGTGACTATGTGGGCATGTACTCACACACCTGGGGCTTGCACTCAGCACCTGGGCACTGTCTTGAAACTTTTTTGCTCAAGGCGAGCACTCTATCACTTGAACCACAGCTCCACTTTTGGCTTTTTTGGCTAATTGGAGACAAGAGTCTCAAGGAGTTTCCTGCTTGGGCTAGCTTGAACTATGATCCTCAGATTTCAGCCTCCTGAGCAGCTAGGATTACAGGTGTGAGCCACTGGTACAGCCTTCCCAGTCTTTTATCTTTGACCTTTTGTTTCTGCTTCTTACTGCATGCTGCTCTGACCTGTTTTTGTCCTGCTATCCATGATTCACGATCTTTTGATCCCTCTGTGCATTTCTTTACCTCTGCATATTGCTGGCTACTCCTGTACTGTGCTTCCATCTGTGCTGAAATGCAAGTCACTTCAGAGGGAGGGATCATTCAGCTCTCCTGGGGAATAACCATATGGTAGAAATAGAGATACATTCTGAACCCCTTGGAGATAAATGTGTGACATGGCAAGACCTGATCTCAGAGTTGATAATGGTATATGTTTGGATAAATGCTGCTCATTTTTTTTTTGTGTAGGTCTTTGGGTCCTGAAAATCTTCTTCTGAAAGGAGCTACACTAAAAAATACCAAGAAAATATATGGTGAACAATATTTAAGATATGCTTATGTATTTTGCAAAGCTTGTGCATGTATACTGCATGTTTAAAAGTGACCATGACAGATATAGTATCATTTCTTCTAAATATATTTAAATGTTGGGAATTTATCAGATGGTAAGCAGAAATGAAATTGGACAAATACTTCATAGAAGTAAAATTAAACCATAAGTGACATATTAACTGGAGAGTTAAAAAGGACTTGGAATTGTTTGTATACTTAGATTTAGAAAACCAAATGGGTAGAGAGTTGTCTTATAATCTAGTTTATGTTATATTGTTCTGTTATTCCTTAGGAGTTGCTGTTTACACTGGAATGGAAACCAAAATGGCTTTGAATTACCAAGGAAAATCTCAGAAACGTTCTGCTGTTGAAAAGTTAGTGTGTGCCACAATGGTTTGAAATAGTTCTCTTCCCTCCATTGTTCTAAATAACAACCATAACAGAAAAATTTGTCAATTACATCAGCTATCATTTTGCACACTTGTTTTTGGTCCAGAAATTGCTTTCAATGATTTATAGGTCTGATTTGACTTAATCATCTGAACAGCTCTGTGGAGTAATTTATATTAGTCTCTCTGCTTTACAAACCAGGAAATGGTCTCAGATATAAGTGACTTACACCAACCTTGAGTATTTCACAGTTGCTTTGCTACTCTCAGTCTTAACCATGTAATATCCGGAGAGTATAGGGAGATAAACTATACTTCTCTAAAGGTTGCGTAGGTGATTGCCTGGATATATATGTACCTTTTTCCTGCCACTTTACAGAAACCCTACTAATGCTATGTTTAACTGGCCTACCTTTGTACTTTGGGGACCATTGGTGATTCTGCAGCTATGATAGCTGAGGTGCATATACATAAAAGATTTGTGCTATAGTTGCATACATTACATGTAGAAGGTTTAGATAATTGAACATTTCATATTTGGTTGGTATCCAGTAATTAAATGGTTTTAAAATCCATACTGTCTTACTTTCCAGATCCATTAATGCCTTCCTAATTGTATATTTATTCATCTTACTGACCAAAGCTGCAGTATGCACTACTTTGAAGTATGTGTGGCAAAGTAACCCATACAATGATGAACCTTGGTATAACCAAAAGACTCAGAAAGAGCGGGAGACAATGAAGGTATTTTGTTTTCTACTGGAAATTGTAACTCTCAGACTTTGTAGACTAGCTACCCCTTACTGAAGCACTGGCTCAGAGAAACTACGTATTTTGTTAGCTTTTGTGTTTTAATTTCAGTTGCTTGGTGGCTCTAAGCCATAAAAAATTTCACTAAGTTTTAGGTTTAATTATTTTCTTAAACTTTGGGCATCTATGCTTATTTTCAACTCTTTAGTTAGAACTTGAAACTATTTGACAAGATCTCTGGCATTTTATTATAAATGAGCTTATGAGATGCCATAGTAGGAACATAATGGCTCTCCAGATATAAATTTTGACTACATACTCATATGTAAAGGTAGAGGGAGCAGAGAACTTAAAGAAGTGAAAGTATACGGCATACATACAGATATATATATATTATAGAGAGAACAATGATAAAATTGAGAGCATTCTCAGATATTCTCAGATAATGTGACAGTTTTCACTACAATGTCTTTTAGAAGTTTGTATAGTAAGAACAGCATTGGAACAAAGAAAGTTAACCATTTCTTTATATTTCTCTGGAGCTTTGTACCTAATTAATATGAATTCTCTTTTTTATTTTAGGTTTTGAAAATGTTCACCGACTTCCTGTCATTCATGGTCCTATTCAATTTTATCATTCCTGTCTCCATGTATGTCACTGTGGAAATGCAAAAATTCTTAGGTTCTTTCTTCATTACATGGGATAAGGACTTTTTTGATGAAGAAATTAATGAAGGAGCCTTGGTTAACACATCAGACCTTAATGAAGAACTTGGTCAGGTTAGAATATAATTTTGCTTACTATAAGTCAACATATTAAAAATATTTTTATGGTTTGTATTTCCAATTTATCAACACTTCATGTTTGGAAATAAGATTCAAAGAACATAATTTTATTGAGACATGTAAGAAAAGGCAATATTTTTGTAGCTATAGCATCATTTCTTTTGCTGGCATTCTTTGAAAAGAATACAGCTTATATATTAAATTTAAATGATAAAGAAATTTTCTCTAAAATTCACTAAATTATCTTTCTAGGTTATGAGTTAATGCTTTGGAACAAGAAATACGAAGTTTTCATGACTGTGTAATTCTTTTTTGATAGAATAGGGAGTAGTACATAAAGCTGTTTTTCTAACTGAATGTTGTTCCATAAGCGGAATGCATCAGGCTTGTCCTATGGACATTTTCTTGGTATATTTCTGATCAAATGGCACATGGACCTAGCCTGTCGAATAGTTTACTTCAGTAAAAAAAAATTAAATGAAGGTGAAATTGGATGGCATGTATTACTCAAAATGCCTTGTGCTTCATATATCAGTGTAACCAAGAGTGTGATCTTTTTTGTAACCCACGAACACTTATTTTCTAATGGGTTACAGTCCAAATACAATTCAAGTCATGACTTCTTAGGTGCTTTTCTCCTTAGTGCTGACAAAGGTTTTCCCTTTGTCTGAATTTACTGTGTCATACAATGATCTTTATAAGCGGAGGGGATTTTTTGGCTTGCATTTAATTCTCATGATATTTAGAATATCAAGGCTGTGGAAATGTCATTTTTGTGGCTGCGAAATGTAAATTCAGCTAATGAAACTGTGTGGATGAAACAGGGCTTCACACTTGTCTTAAATGGTGCTGATTTGCATCTATACTCCAAAAGTCACTCTCCCTGAGTTTAGCACTCCCGCTGGTACCCCACATTCTATTTCTGCTATTCTCACAGCCTTTGCCTAAAGCAAAGTACTCTCTTGACAACTACAGTTGAAAGGGCAAAAGGACTTTGCAGATAGATATTTTTTTTAAGACCTGACTCCAGAATACTAGTAGATGAGACCTTTAAGTCTGTATTCCACATAAATATTGGAGACACCTAGAATAGAATGAGAAATGAATAAGCTAGTGGCTTTTCCCTTAGATATTGTTCCCAGAAGATTCTTTAGTTGGTGAATTGAGCTGCCGTAGCTGATTTCCAGCCCAAATTTGCATTCAGAGGACATGGCTGAGTAGAACAATGCTAGTCTGTCAGTTTTTTTTGCAGACTTGCACGGAAAAAAAAAATGAGTCTACAAACTATCTCTGGTAAACCTTTTCCTGACAGATGGTTTAGTAGCTCACTTTGGATGTTGAGTACATGTTCCTGCTCTAGGTTCAGTACCTAGTTGTCTGGATAAACAAGGCTGAGTATAGCTAGCCTAGGACTAACTTTTAACTAATACTGAAAATAAAATACCCATTATTATATAGTTGACACAATGCTCTCCAGAGAAAGACAGGATGCCCAGTCTGTGTTCCACTTGATAGGACTCAGAATGCTTTGTCTCCGATATCCACTTTAGTTAATTCCATATTACCTATGGGAATACAGTCTTATTCTTAACACACAGACTATATTAAGAATGTAGATAGTAAAGTAGAGCTTTGGGTAATGATCTGGTAAATGTGATTATGGAAAAAGAAGTTCTAGTTTTTGTTTCAGCTACCATTCCTTTCTCCAAATGAACTCTGAATTTCTGGCAGAGTTGGCATTTGGCCAAATCACTAACTTAATAGCATACCACCACTTCAGTTAAATATTTGTATATTACCTACTTTTATGTGTAGATACTATCTGAATGGAAAGGCAAAGAAGTACTGAAATCATTTTTAGGTTGTTTAATAAATTCAGTGGACCTATACATCCAAAAATAAGGATATCAATTTTGTCTGATAAGTTATAATTTAAGACTTATAGGGCTTTTTCTGGTTAATTTAAAGGAGTATCAGTTCATTCCCATCAAGATCATGACAAGCATTCACTTAACCTTTTCATAAAATAACCGATTGGGCTAGGCATAGTGGATCGAACCTTGAATCCTATCTACTTGGAAGGCAGAGATGAAGGGATTACATAGAAAGTTCAGGCATAAAATTTGTAATACTCCATCTTAGTAGGCAGGGTGATGTGCACTTGTGAACAGCTTTGCTACAGTAGTAAGACTGTCACCTCAATAACCAACAAAGATATAAGTAGGATTTCAAACTAGGCTGACCCAGGCATTAAATCAAGACACTATCTTGGAAAAGACACTATCATGAAAAGGAACTTGCAGAGTGCCCCAGTGGTAGAACTCCAGCTTAGCAAGTGTGACGCCCCAAGTTCAAATTAAGCAAAAAAAAAGGACAGAAATACATGGTTAGGAACAACGTTTTTATGAAAAGGAAATAGAAAGCTAGAAAGTAATGGGGTCTTTTATAATCAAGTACCAATCTTTATATAACCAGAGTTTCAGTCTATCTTGAAAAACTGTGGTACTAGTCTCCTTTTTCATATTCCCCTCTCAATCTTGTGACTATGCCTATTGGACTTTATCATCTAAGTATATACTCTTATTCCAGTAATTCAATCCAGTGGTTGTTCATTCAGTTTCTATATCATGCTAAGTACTAAAGTTACACTTGAAGCAAGAAACCCTAAACATTTTACTGTCTACTTAGGGAAACACACCAGATTTAATTATAGCAATGTGATCATAAAATAAGGATTATGGGACAATGGAAACCATTTAGTACCGTGCCGTGTGGTTTTTGCCAGGTGAACTGCAATGACAGTATCTATATAGTACCTTAAAGTTTACAGAACATTTATTGAGCTTTGTTTTTAATCTTTTAATCTTTATTGTCTTGTGTAGCAGAGATTATTCTACAACTAAAAAATAAGAAGATATTTTACCACCATCACCAAGTTGATAGGTAGAGCCAAGACTGTTTAGTCCAAATGTTCCTTTAGGCTAAGCTATATGATAAATTTTTTTACCCATTTTGATTTGCAGTTTCATGGGTTCAGCCTATGGTTAAATCACTTTCTAGCAACGATAACCCTTGGGAGGCATTTTCAGTGATGGACTAGACTATTGATTGATGGGATTGCAGTAATAGACCAGTATATTTCAGTTGTGTATCAAAAGGATGTAATGGACCAGTGTTTATTGGGGTAGGCTGTGATGTCATTAAATATGTATTTGATCTTAGTCCCAGTTTCCTGCCATACATTTTAAAACCTTTGGAAATTTTCATAGAGATAAGAGGTTCTTTTGTATGCCAATGAGATGATTGGTAGCTTCTGGATAGGGGCTGGGAAGATCATGCCATTGTTAAAAGTTTGGACCTTTCTACTTATACCACAGCCTTTGGGCAATGAGAGCTTCTATTCTTAATCTTGTTATGCCACTAAAGCCTGAGTTGTTTAGGAGAATATCTTCCTCCATCTTTTTAGGTATCTAGTATAATTAAGCTCTCAGAGACATTATCATCTCTTGATTTGAGTCCCTTTTTAAAGGTATTTTCTATATCTTCAGACAATATAGCCACCCCTATCTGTGAGATTCAGTGTTTGCAGAACTAGACTGCCCAAACTGTTTCTTGAAGACAAAGGAATTGTACAGTGTGTGTGTGTGTGTGTGTGTGTGTGTGTGTGTGTGTGTGTATCTATATACATACATGGGGCCTGAACACTCTGGGTCTGGGTGCTGTCCCTCAGCTCTTTAGCTCAAGGCTAGCGCTCTATCACTGGAGCCACAGCGCCACTTCCACCTTTTTCTGCTTATGTGGTGCTGAGGAATCGAACCTAGGGGGCCTCATGCATGCAAGGCAAGCACTCTACCGCTGAGCCACCTTCCCAGCCCTTGTACATTGTATTTTGAAGCTGCCATCTAAGATACTTTTAAAAGAGATCTTGAGTAGGGTAATACCCAAATGCAATAATACCCAAAGACAATCTTCACATGAAAATGAAAGTTAATAATTTTGATCAAGCTAAAAAGCTCAAAAGAATTCTTTTAGGTGCTGGTACTCAAGGCCTGGTCATTATTTCTGAGCTTTATTGCTCAAGGCTTGTGTTCTACCACTTGAGCCACAGCTCAAAAGATTTTTTTAAACTGGAAAAATTTAAATGATATCTAAGCCACTTGGATTAATATAAAGGAGGAATCCAAATTTGGCTGGTTAATAGGGGGAAAAAAAAGAAGATTGGAATGCTCCATTTGTGCCAGTGCTGCTACTATGAAAAGCTTTGAAAAATAATTAGAAAGCAACTACTGCTGAAGTTCATTTCTTTCTCCCTTACATAATAAAAACCTTAATCTTGTGCTTGTCCCTGTCAACCCATAATTTTAACTATTTAAGCATAAATTGCCAAAAAAGGATGATAAAATTGTGGGTTTCCAAAAGCCTGATGTTATAAATAGAAGAGATAAAAACTGAGATAAAATAGAAATGTTCAAAATGGTCTATTTTAATGGAAAACTTAGCTTATTTTCCATTATTTATGAGTATATATATTATACTTGAACCTATCATTATGAGCTCTGCTTTTTAAAAGAATTTGGAAACTTTTTTGAGGAGTATCTGAAAATATACATAGTATGTGGGAAGGAATTTCTGTTAGGCTTTTATTACTACTGACTTGAGTCTCCTAATTAAATAACCTAAGACTTCATTCTTCTGTATATATATTCTGTAGTTCTTATGTTATACATGTTAGTTTAGTGTAGTACTTTTATAGAAAATTGTGCTTTTCAAGGGGAATGAAACAACCATCAGTTTTTTTTTTCAAAAAATGCTTACATCCTAATTTAATTCCTGTTAATTTTTTCCCATTGTGTTATGAACATGCCAGCATGTAAGGTGAGACAAAGAGCCAGGTGTAAATGGGCAGTATAATCTTAGAAAATTAGCTTTTTTTTCTGCCAGGCCTGGGGCTTGAGCTCAGGGCATGGGCACTGTCCCTGATCCTTTTCTAGCACTCTACCACTTGAACCACAGCTCTACTTCTGGCTTTTCTAGTAGTTAATTGGAGATAACAGTCTCAGGGGTTTCCCTACCCTGGCTGTCTTTGAATCCTGACCCTCAGATCTCAGTTTCCTGAGTATCTAGGATGACAAATATGAACTACCATCACCCATCTAGAAAATTTACTTTTTAACTGTGTCTTCTATACATCAAAATATATCAAAATACTAAATTGAAGGTATCTTAGTATGGTAAAATAGTCACATTTTTCCTTCCTGTTAGTATTCTACATATGTCTTCTATATTTTTTCCTTTGTATTAGTCTTCTAATTTGAGTAGGTCTACTTCAGGCGTACAATACTATTTTTTTACATTTATCATTCTGGTTTTGTTTATTTTCATTTTTAGTTGTATAAAAGTTTCCATTTAACACAACATTTTTGATAGAATGCATCTTGATCAGTGTCAGCTCTTAAACCATTCTCACCCATCCCTCCCCAATCCTTCCCTCTTTTTGAATTTTGTAGGCTATACATTGAATTCTTTTTTTGAATATTTTTATTATCTTTTAAGTAGTTCTACAAAGGAATTTCCATTTACAAAAGCACTTTATGAATACAATGCATCTTGGATCAATGTCACCCCTTTCAACATTCTCTCCCACCACTCCCAATGCACCCCTTCCCCTAGTTATCTTAATTTTAGGTTATTTATTGAATTTTTGGCCATTTAACGAGGCACTTTTTGTATACCATGCATCTTCAACAGTGTTACCACTTCAACACCTTCACTCCCTTCAACTCACCCCTTCCCTTATATTCCTCAGTTCTGTGGTATATACGATGAAGTCTCGCCTGCAGTCTCCCCCCCCTTAATTCTTCTACCCCTCTTCCCTTGGCTTCATATTACCCTCTTGCTGAGTGTCCATTTTATCGAACTTATTTTTATTGGATTTTGACTTTAGTCCTTCTACAGAATGATACTAATTGCCCTCCCATAGAGTACATTATAATTCAGTTAACTCATTTATAACTGTTTGCATACCACCCAGTGTATTTACTTGTAGATTTATAGGCACAGTCTAGCTACCACAAATGAGGGAAACCATGCCATCTGTGTTTCTTTGGGTCTGGCTTACTTCACTGAATATAAATTTTCCAAGTCTTTACATTTCCTTAGGAATGATAAATATCATTCTTGAATTCTTGACTGCATTCTTCCTCTCTTCTCTTATTTGTCTACCTCTTCCCCCTTGATACCACCCCAAAACTTTCAAGTTCCTGTTTCCTTGTGTTTGCCTTTCTAAGGAATTCTAGTATTTGAGATAGTATTTTGAAATCTTTAAAAGTATTCTGTAGGTGGGAAATGGTGGCTCATGCCTGTAATCTTAGTTACTGAGGAGGCTGAGATCTGAGGATCACTGTTCATAGTTAGCCCAGTCATTAAATTCTGTGACATTTATCTCCAGTTAACAAACAAGCCAGAGGTGGAGCTATAGCTAATTGATAGAGTGCTAGCCTTGTGCAAAAAAGTCAGGAACAATGTTCAGACCCTGAGTTCAAGCTCAAGGACACACACACACACACACACACACACACACACACACACACACACACACACGAAAACTACTCATGCCTTATTCATTGATAACATTGCCTGTATAATTCAGTAATTTGACAAGAAATCTTAGATGAGGTAATTTCTCTAGATATGAAAATAAGTCTGCTTTATACTTAACCAAAAATTAAGTGCCAGAGAAATGGGTATGTATATTGATATTTTTGTTTTTTAGGTGGATTACGTATTTACAGATAAGACTGGAACGTTAACTGAAAATTCCATGGAATTCATTGAATGTTGCATAGATGGGCACAAATATAAAGGTGAAATTCAAGAAGTTGATGGATTATCTGAGACTGATGGACCTTTGACATACTTTGACAAAGCAGATAAGGTGATACTTTCTGCATTACTATTTTACCTGAAAAGTTATTTTTTATAGACAAGGGTTAGAAATCTAATAGGTGCATGACACCCACTTGATTTACCATTTGTTCTTTTGGCTTCACCTTTTTTTATTTTACTAACACTTCTGGATTAAATAAATAGAACTTACAAGTAGAGAGGATTATGGGGAGTAGCATTTGAGTAGAACTTTAGTTTGTCTATCTCTATGATCATAATTAAAAAAATATTAGTTCCTCCAAGAATGATGACTCTTCAGGTCTTTAAGACCTTTAATAAACCAAATTCTCCCTATATCTGAGCCATGGCTGGATTCTGAATTAATTCTTTTAGGCCAGGAAGTCATTGTGTTGGTGTAGGTGTCACTATAGTAGCTTGAATGAGTTAATATATCATCTAGTGATGTTAGCTAAGAAGCAGGAATCAGGGCTGGGAAGGTAGCTCAACGGTAGAGTGCATGCCTTGCAAGCATGAGGGCCTGAGTTCGATTCCTCAGCACCACATAAACAGAAAAAGCTGGAAGTAGCGCTGTGGCTCCAGTGGTAGAGCACTAGCCTTGAGCTGAAGAGCTGAGGGACAGTGCCCAGACCCAGAGTTCAGGCCCCATGACAGGCAAAAAACAAACAAACAAACAAACAAAAAAAGAAGCAGGAATCATTTTAGATACTAGGGACTCATTTGAATATTAGAAATTTATGAATTTCGATCACTGTTTGTTAGAGGTTATAAAATTCTCTCACATTAATATATTTCTCTGTTCAGTGCCTGTCTAGTGATCAATGTGAAAATAATACAGTTCTTATGTTTCTGTTTAACAGAATCGAGAAGAACTCTTTCTGCGTGCCTTGTGTTTATGTCACACTGTAGAAATTAAAACAAATGATACTGTTGATGGAACTACAGAATCAGCTGAATTAACATATATCTCCTCCTCACCAGATGAAATAGCTTTAGTGAAAGGAGCTAAAAAGTAAGCATGTTTTATACTTCTCCCGAGAAAGGGAAACCACAAGATATCAGAGTTATTTTGGTTTTACCCTGTTTGCTTCAGTAATTCTATAATCACCCTCCTGTTATTTAATATAAAGCCAGAATACTTTTTGTAAAAGTTCATGAAAAAAATTCAGACCTAGCAAATGTCTCAAAAGAAAATGGGGATGCATAGATATAACTTGCTTTATTGTTTGAGCATGCTAGTAACAAGTTCATATTTTCATATTTTGAAATTTTCATATTTTTAAAATCATGTTAACAGTGGCCACTTTTTTATATAACCTTATTTCTCCAGTGCTCCTAGTAATTTTGATTTCATCTGATAATTGACAGTCTACTTTACCCATGAGCCCTAAGATAATTAGATGACTAAAAGGTTTCCTCACTATGTTAGCTACAGAATTGGAATTACCAATTGTTTCTACTACTTTAGTTACGGGCATTGACGTGTTCTGTGTTATCAGCATATCCAGGAAAGGGAAGTGTAGTTGTAGATGGCAATCTTATGAAAGCAAAGATTGGCGTGTATGAATAGCGCCAGTGTAAGGGGAAATTAATTATTCCTTAGAGATATACAAAGGTCATTTTATTTATTCATTTTTGATAGGTACGGGTTCACATTTTTAGGAAATCGGAGTGGATATATGAGAATAGAGAACCAAAGAAAAGAAATAGAAGAGTAAGTAGCTCTGTATTTTGTCACTTCCTAACCCTATAGTTGGATTTAAATGGATTCAAAAAGGGCAACAAGTTGGAGCTGGGAAGGTGGCTCAGTGGTAGAGTGCTTGCCTTGCATGCTCAAGGCCCTGGGTTCGATTCCTCAGCACCACATAAGCAAAAAGAAAAAAAAGCCAGAAGTGGCGCTGTGGCTCACGTGGTAGAGCACTAGCCTTGAGCTGAAGAGCTGAGGGACAGTGCCCAGGCCCAGAGTTCAGGCTCCATGACTGGACCCAAAAAAAAAAAAAAAAGGCAACAAGCGAATCTGATGGCCCTATAACCCTATAAATATGGAACTGTGTTCTTTCAATTCAGAGTTTTATATAAATGTAATTAGAGTAGGAGAAGTAATTTTTCATAATATGGCAAAAACACGTTTGCAAAATTTCCAATTTGGTTCACATTTGAGTCCAGTATCCAGAATGTGAGATTGCTTGGACTCTCTGAAATTGGCATGCTAACACATGATACAAAACCAATCAGGCAACTTGTATGAGACCTTCTGTTGTCCAGAGCCCAAGCAATCACTCTGAAATTTCAGTGGTAGTTTTGGTGTTCCCTGGAATCTTTGTCTTGTCCTTTCATGTTTAAGTGTGAAGCTCAGGGCAAGTCCTCCAACATATCCAAATATTGGCATTTCTTATTTTGCTACAAAGACTAAAGGAACAAAGCTTCTTTGAGTTGGTGGCAGACTTTAAATAGGCTCTAAGATTAATTTGAATTCCTTCTGAAATATAATTATCTTCTCTGACTTCCATTCTGGCCCCTAGGATCCTGTGAGACCTATCTCAAATTGTATATTACATGGGGTAACACTTGTGTAATATTCTCTCTTAAGGACTGGATGCTCCAAAGCCCAACATAAAATGTGGATTGCTTATGTAGATGCCTTATATACAGCTCCACTCCCCAACAGAACCTAAGGGCCCATTCATTCCTACCCAGGATAAAATATATAGTCCATATTTTAGTGTTGAAAATATGTGTCTGGGGTATGTTTTTCAAGGAAACACTCAAGCTTTCCTAATAATTATTTTGTAATACATATTTTGTATCTTCTCATCAGCTACCTCCAAACCAACTTGATCTATATTGCAATGCCATTCTACTTGGATTCCTGTTGCTGTTAGGGGAAAATGCCAACTAAACTTACAAAGTCCCATTTCAATGCCTGCTTCCCTTGCATCATCTTTTTGCTATTCTCCTATTGATGAATTTTCCAGGCATGATGCTCTTGGTCTATAAGTTATCATGCTACTGGGCCTCTGTGTATTTTCTTCTGTCCCCAAAGCCACCCCCCCACCCCGTCCCACCCCACCCCTCCTTTTTTTTTTTACCATATTCTTTTTTTTTCTTTTTTTTAATTTTATTTGTGAACATACTGTACAGAGGAGTTACAATTACATGGGCAGGATAATGTGTACATTTCTTACCAAGCATTGCAGCCTCCTCCTTTGTTTACCCTTCACATCCCTTCCCAGCCTTCCCCCTCCCCCCCATTTTACCATATTCTTGAAGAACTCAGTTGTAGCTTAATGTTTTCCAAGACATTTTCTTTCAGATGGTTTTCTTTTGTACTTAACTCTCTTCCTTTTGAGTGCTTTTATATCCATGTTTTAACAGATTACTAGTAAGTTACCTTATTGTCTTTTGACACTCTTAATGTATGGTGATGAGCTCCTGAAACTTAAGCAGATTTATCCTAAAACCTAGTACAGTGCCTGACCATCCATAGGTATTCTAGTACTCCCACTGAGCCCCTCCAAATAGGGACTGGAGCACTCTCCTAACTTTTAAGTAACAATAAATTATAAAAATAATCTTTACCCAATGCTGACTTTTCTGCAGTAGATTCTACACAGAGAGCTTCCAAAGAAAAGAGAAATTATCAGTTGTACACACAGTAAGCTGTTCTTACCCCAAAAAGAACTATCTGTTCATTTTAAGATGTTAAACTATCTTCAAATGTTTCTAATGTGTTTTATTTTTTCCCAGTGTGCTGCAAGTATTTTACTTTTATTAATTTCTATTTCCTTAAAGGTATGAACTTCTCCACACCTTAAACTTTGATTCTGTCCGTCGACGTATGAGTGTAATTGTAAAGAATGAAGGAGGTATACATCTTAATTTTTTTCTATTGGGAGGTTTATATATTGTTCAGCTATTTATATAAATTGGACAGTTTCATGTAGTAGTGTATGATTGGTCTTGGAAAGCAGTTCCTTTTTTTTTTTTTTTTTTGCCAGTCGTGGGGCCTGAACTCTGGGCCTGGGCACTGTCCCTCAGCTCTTCAGCTCAAGGCTAGTGCTCTACCACTTGAGCCA
>NW_012267305.1:9040661-9055950 GCF_000151885.1 Dipodomys ordii
TCAAGGCTAGTGCTCTACCACTTGAGCCACAGTGCCACTTCCAGCTTTTTCTGCTTATGTGGTGCTGAGGAATCAAACCCAGGGCCTCATGCATGCAAGACAAGCGATGTACCACTGAGCCACCTTCCCAGCCCAGCAGTTCCATTTTATAGCTACACATTTTTTTTTGGAAATATGTTAAAATTTGCCGGATTGTCAATGGCAGAACGTCTGGAATGACAGTAAATGCATTTTCTTAGAAATGAAACTATTCTTCTACCCTGGCTGTTTAGTCAGGAACTAAAAGGGTAACTTTTGTGTGGTTCTAGGTACTCAGCTCTGAATACATTCAAGGTGCTCATTTCTTAGTACTGAACTGTGAATGTTTACCAGGTGCAACAACCATACTCATTACTTTTTAGCACCAATAATCTTATGGTATAGTAATTTTACAAAGAAAACCGCTCAGTACAGTTGACTGGTGAGGGATTACCAGCAGCAGAAGCCTAGAGTGTAGAGAATTGCTGCTTATCCTCCCTGACCTTGGGACTTTTGCAACTGCTTTACACTCCCTGGAAGCAGATGAAGTAAAGATGACTAACCCAGGCTTCTGGGAAAGGGTATTCTGGCTTCATTCCAGAGCTCAAGACTCTGACAGAGGGAAGCTTCCCCTTTACAGGGGAAACAGCACCATCCTCTCAGGCTCCCCTATGTCTTTGGGAGGCATCATGTAGGTTTGCCTTCTGCTCAGATTCTGAAAAAAACCCAGAGTAGTACTGCTGCATTATTCACAGGCTCTCATATAGATATATTTGTATTCCCATGTATGTTTGGTTTTGTTGTTGTTTGGCCAAGGAGGTTTGATTTTTATAATATCCCTGATTTGTTTTCTACTCACTTACTTCTAAGTATTAAGTCTTTTTCAATATTTTTTAAAATTTGAGATGGAATCTTGTGGTGTAGCCCAAGCTGATCTGGAACTCACGATCCTTCTCCCCCTTCCTCTGAGTGCTGAGTGCTGTGATTACAAGCATATAAAACTACACCCAGCTTTAATTTTCTGCCTCCTTTCCCCCCCCTTCCCTTTTCTTTCCTCTCCTACCCTTTCTCAAGTGTACTGTGGTTTCAATTCAGGACTTTGCATTATTTAAGCAAGTACAGCTTGAATTCAGGACTTTGTGTTATTTAAGGAGATACTCTCAGCCATGCCCTATTCCTTTTTTGCTTTCTAGTTACTTTTTCAGGTAAAGTACCATGTTTTTGCAAAGGGCCAGCCTCCAACTGCAGTCTTTCCCCTATGGCCTCCTCCATCTTTTTTGTTTTTTAGATTTTCAACTAGAGTCTGTGTTTTTGCCTAAGATCAGCCTCAGACTGCAGTCTTTCATACCACTATTCCCAACATTTTTGTTTATATGGAGGATCTTGCTTTTTGCCTCAGCTGGCCTTGAACTGCAATCCTTCTGATTTGTGCTGCCCTAGCAGTCCAATTTCTTCATTGTAAAAGGATGGAGACAACTCTTGGAAGATAGATCCCACATTAGCTTGAATTTTTTTTTGTTGTTGTTGGTCATGGGGCTTGAACTCAGGGCCTGGGCGCTGTCCCTCAGCTCTTCAGCTCAAGGCGAGCTCTCTACCACTTGAGCCACAGGGCCATTTCCTAGATGCCACATTAATCATACTCTGTGATGTGACTGTGAAGTCATAGAATTGATTTTGTCCATGGATTTTGTTTATGAATTTCAAACACTTCGAATATGTATTTCACACACAATTTTCCCTCATGGGAAAATGAAACAGGCATTTAGCATTTTAAATGCTCATTGATCTTATATGTGCATACCTTACATACTTGTTTGAAAATGCTCAAGTATCTAGGGAAATGATCTGTGAAGGCCTGTGACCTCAGAGGTATACATTTTAATTTAATGAACTGAGCTCTTTTTTTTTTTTTTTAGTACTCACCTATTAAAATTTGCTGGGTACATGAACTGATACAAAAGTTGCACTTGGACTTGCATTCTCAAAAGCTGTTTTTAAAATCCTAATAAAACCATTCAAACTGGTGTTTTAAAAGCTAATTGTGTAGTTTATTCAAAATGACTTCAGCCTGTTCAAACTTGAGTTTAGTTCTTGACACCTATGTATACTGTAAATTCCAGAGAATTCAGCTACAGGTGCTTGACACAAGCCCAGTCCTCCCTGATAGAGGAAGGCAATCTGTATTTTAGCAGAGGTGCATGTTGAAAATTTTAACTCATTTCTTGTAACCATAATGGTGTGAAGAGATGAAAACCCTCCAAATGTCTCATTCCAAGTGTGCAAAGCATACTTGAAATACGCAACAACTGGATGAGAGAGGGCTTAATAGCTATCTCAATATTCATCTTCAGTTTATAAATCCAGCGCTTTTTTTCTTTAAATACTTCCTTTTTTAAAAAATAATTTTTTATTGTGAAAAGACCGTACAGAGGGGTTAAAATTTCATGAGCAAGGTAATGAGTAAGTTTCTTATCAAGCATTGTTGTCTCCTCCTTTGTTTTTCCCTTACTATCCCTACCCTCCCATCTCCATTACTACAGTCTCCCCCCCGCCAAAGTTGTAAAGTTCGTTTTTCGACATATCATATTGTATGTCTCATTGTTGCAATGGGTCCACCTGTATCCCTATTAAATCCAGTGCTTTGTGTTTATTTATTTATTTATTTATTTTTATCTTAGGAGACATCATTCTATTTTGTAAAGGAGCAGATTCAGCAATTTTCCCCAGGGTTCAAAACCATGAAATTGAGTTAACTAAAAGCCATGTGGAACGTAATGCAATGGTGAGCCTATGCCCCTCTCCTAATAACTAAATAGAGAAATACTAGAGATTATCATGTTTATGGGATTGCTATTTAAATGGACGCTTAAATGAACTTTGATTTTATAGTCTATTGTATATAATTTTTTAAATTTTATTATAAAACATCCTGAATGATGGGTTTGTTTCAGATATGGCTTTGGTTAACATTTTATGGCTCTTTTTTAAATCTTTTCAGTCTAGCGTATTGCTATTTGACCTTTTGCTAGCTACTTCATCGATGGCTCTTTTTGCTATAGGATATGGATCATTGTCAGAACTTGATTGGAGGGGTCAAAGAGATTGTGTCTGTTTTAAATCTGTTTGATTTAAAGAAGGACCAAGTTTTATGAATGTCTTACAATGAAATTTTCTTATACTGATTTTTGTTCTATTGTACCACTATTTTTTGAGGATTTTGCACAGTGTAAAATGACATAATCATAGATTGCTATGGTTTAGGCTGTATATACAGTGAAAGCTATGGGTTTTAAATGTTTGGGGAAATTCCTATGGAAAAAAGAGAGACATGTAGAAGAACCTCTAACAGGGTTAATGTGCATGTCCAAGGTCTTTTGAGATTTCAGTGTGTAAATTTCCTTTTAGCTTACACAAAAATAAAATAAAAGAAAAAAAATAAAACATCCTGAAACTGTTCTGTTAAGAATTTGCAGCATTGAAATGTCCCAAAAATCTTGGTTCAAGGATGGGCATTGATGGCTCATGCCTGTAATCCTCAGGAGACTGAGAATTGAAGATTGCGATTCGAAGTCAACTCTGGGCAGGAAAGTCTTTGAGACTCTTTTTTCCAATTAACTACCAAAAAAGCCAGAATTAGACCTGTGGCTCAAGTGATAAGAGCACTAGCTTTGAGCAAAAAAGTTTAAGAGGGGTCTGGGAAGTTGGCTCAGTGGTAGAATGCTTGCCTCACATGCATGAGGTCCTGGGTTCAATTCCTCAGCACCACATAAGCAGAAAAAAAGCCGGAAGTGGAGCTGTGGCTCAAATGGTAGCGTGCTAGCCTTGAGCTGAGGAGTGGAGGAACACTGCCTGGGCCTAGAGTTCAGCCTCCATCATGGACCTCCCCCCCAAAAAAAAAAAGTTTAAGACCAGTATCTAGGCCAGAGTTCAAGCTCCAGGACCGGCCAAAAAATATTTTTTAAAAAAGGATCTTTGTTAATCTAGATGCCAGTGTCACACACCTGTTGTAATCCTAGCTTCTCAGGAGGCTGAGCTCAGAGGATCATAGCTGAAAGCCAGTCCAGGCAGGAAAGTCTGTGAGAAAGAATCATCTCCAGTTAACCAGCAAGAAGCCAGAACTGGAGCTGTGGCTTAAATGCCAGCCTTGAGTAAAAAAGCTAAGAAACAGTGCCCAGGCCCTGAGTTCAAGTCCCAATGCTGACACCAAAAATAAAAATCTTTAAAACTACTATTATTTTCTTACTGTAGATATTAATTAAATACAAGTTTTTTAGTTGTAGTCTGTTCTTTCAAAAAATTAAATATGTCAGAATTTCTGCTTTGTATGTGTAACTAATACTATCTTTAAAAGCTAAAGGATTTGGGACAACTAGTTCTGCTTTGCTTTTAGGATGGGTATCGGACACTCTGTGTAGCCTTTAAAGAACTCACTCCAGATGATTATGAGAGAATTAACAGACAATTAATTGAGGCCAAAATGTCCTTACAAGACAGAGAAGAAAAAATGGAAAAAGTTTTTGATGATATTGAAACAAACATGAATTTAATTGGAGCTACTGCGGTAGAAGACAAGTAAGTAACTAGAAAATGATATTATTTTAATGCTCAGTCATGTAGGGTGATATCTGCCTATCTATTAGTAATTTATTCACATTTTGATCTCTGGTTTAGCTTTGTTTTCTGTATGAACTTAGAGATTCATTCATTTTCGCAAGTATAAAAACTTCTCCCAGGTTTTGAACTGTTTGTTAGAAAGGGTTTTAAGTTAAATATGTATAACTTGGAAAAATAAATCAGTTATCAGTAGTCTGTTTTGAATAGTTACTATGCTATCCATATGTGTAGACATTTATAAAATAGTTTTGCTATGTTTGAGTCATTATTTGACCTGTTGCCTGGAAGAATAGATTAAAATTTTGACATAGAGATGTGCAGAAAGGAAATTGAGGGTAGACTGAACACTGCAAGAATATAATGTAACCTAATTTAGCTGGAGTATATTTTTTGCATACTTAGAAATAATATACTTTAAATGTACAGGCTGATTGGCCTCTGCTAGACATGATTTAGTCTGACACTGATCTCCTTAAATTTTAGATTTTCAGTATTTTAGGAGTTCTCTAAGAATTATTGCCAGTCTTGGGGATTGAACTGTGGGCCTGGGCACTGTCCCTATGCTCCTTTTGCTCAAAGTTAGTGCTCTACCACTTGAACCACAGCACCATTTCTGGCTTTTTCTGTGCTAAATTGAAGGTTAGAGTCTCACAGACTTTCCTGTGTAAGTTGGCTTCGATCTGTGATCCTCAAACCTCAGCCTCCAGAATAGCTAGGATTATAGGCAGGAGATACAAACCCCTGGCTTTGAAATTCACTTTAAAAAGCAAAACTTTTAAGCTGAGAACATGGCTTAGTGGTAGAGTGCTTGCCTAGCATGCATGAGGCCCTAGGTTTGATTCCTCAGCGCCATGTAAAAAATAATAATAAAATTATTTTTTAAAAAGCAAAACTTTGAGCAGGGTGCCGATGGCCCATGCTTATAATCCTCGCTACTCAGGAAGCTAAGATCTGAGGATCATGGTTCAAAGTCAGCCTGAGCAGGAAACTCCATGAGACTCTTATCTCTAATAAACTACTCAAAAAAGTGGGAAGTGGCATTGTGGCTCAAGTGGTAGAAGCTCAGGAACAGTGCCTAGGCCCAGGGTTCAAAGCCCAGGACCAGCAACAATAACAACAAAAAAGCAAATGTTTGGCCTTGTTCTGGTGGATCACGTCTAGAGTCATAGGCAATCTGAGGATTTGAGTAGGAGGCTAAGATTTGAAGATCATGATTTGAAGCCAAACCTGGGCAGGAAAGTCCATGACTCTTACCTCCAATTAATCAGCACAAAGCTGGAAGTGAAACTGTGTGGCCCAAGTGCTAGAGCACTAACCTTGAGCAAAAAGCTCAGGGACAGTGACCAGGCCCCCAAGTTCAAGTCCCAGTATTGGTTAAAAATAAAAATTTTTACCAGAGACAACACTGTCAAGAAAAGTAAATGATATGTAAGAGAACCAACTATAATAATAATTGTTGGGAATTATAAAAATGCTTTCTCTAATAAGCCTTGCAGAATCTCTAAAAGGACTTCTGAAGGTTAACAAGATTTCTGTGTTAACAGGTTACAAGATCAAGCTGCAGAGACCATTGAAGCGCTGCATGCAGCGGGCCTGAAAGTTTGGGTGCTAACTGGGGACAAGATGGAGACAGCCAAATCCACATGCTATGCATGTCGCCTATTCCAAACCAGCACTGAGCTTTTGGAATTGACCTCAAAAACCATTGAAGAAAGTGAAAGGAAAGAAGATCGATTGCATGAATTATTGATAGAATATCGTAAAAAGTTGTTACACGAATTTCCTAAAAGCACTAGAAGCCTTAAAAAGTAAGAAAGTACATCAGTTTATTATATTTACACATTAGGACTAGTGTAAATAATTGATGCTTATGCTGAATTCATTTTCTATAATTTGTCATTCTAATTATAGGTGTTTTACTCTTTAATTTGAATCCTTCCCTGAGGACCAAGCTAATAGCCCATTTGAGATTGACACTTTGATTTTCCACCTCTGTTTTAACTTAAAACTACATTTTTCAAGGCTTAGAAAAATAGTACAAGCCATTACCATCTTAGTTCCTCTCTTCCTGATTATGTATCTGGAATCAGGCACAATCTTTACCCACATTACACAGGCTTCACATCCAGAACCACCTTTGCAGTGGCGCTGTAGCTCAAGTGGTAGAGCGCACGCCTCTAGTTGAAGAGCTGAGGGACAACGCCCAAGCCCAGAGTTCAAGCCCCACGACCGACAAAAAAAAAAAAAAAAAAAAAGAAACTATATAGAGCACTCAGAACCACCTTTGCAGCTTCTACTCCTTTTCCCCTTCCAATTCCTATCAGTTATCAAGCTTTAGCCATATTTCCATTCTTACTAGTAGCATACCACATCAGTACCTAGCCTCTCACACATTGAGTCCTTAAGCCCTTCTGCTAGATGAGTGATTTTAAAGTCAAACTATCCATATCACAACCCTATTGAGAAACCTTTGGTAGTTTTCCATTACCCTCATGTGATCTTCATATAACTAACTAGTTTTCCCGGTATGCTCCAACATACATTTTCTCCCTTCACTTCTTTTGTCCCTGACTTCATGTCCCATCTTAAATACTATACCTTACGAAGAACACACTAGCGGCTGGGAAGGTAGCTCAGTGGTAGAGCGCTCTTGCATGCATGAAGCCCTGGGTTCCATTCCTCAGCACCACATAAGCAAAAAGAAAAAAGCTGGAAGTGGCGCTGTGGCTCAAGTGGTAGAGCGCTAGCCTTGAGCTGAAGAGCTGAGGGACAGCACCCAGAGGGACAGGCCCA
This sequence comes from Dipodomys ordii, assembly GCF_000151885.1. Classification (NCBI taxonomy): domain Eukaryota; kingdom Metazoa; phylum Chordata; class Mammalia; order Rodentia; family Heteromyidae; genus Dipodomys; species Dipodomys ordii. Next base: position 9,048,087 of record NW_012267305.1, read on the forward strand.
GAGTTCAGGCCCCCCGACCAGACCCCTCCCCCCCCAAAAAAAGAACACACTATTCTTTTCTGTGTGGACTTATTTTCTTGGTAACTGAGCATTAACCATTTACTATAGAGTTTAGTTATGTGTGTTTTCTCATATATGTACCTCAAATCCAGGAAATTTTTTTTCCAAGGAAAGATGAATCAATAATTCTTTTTTGAAATAGACTGGGATTGTAGTTCAAGTGGTAGAGTGCCTAACTAGCAATCAGGAGACTCTACGTTCAAACCCCACTAATACCCCCCCCCCAAAAAAAACATTCCCAAGATAATGTTGTTGTTTTCTTTACAGTGGTGGGGATTAAACCTAGGGTCTTAACAGCAGCTAGACAAATAATCTAGCAATAACAATATCCTCCATATAATATGGCCTTCTTAAAGTTGTTACTTAGAAGTATTGTTACTTAGAAGTATTGCTTGATTGGTTATTGGGCTGCTGTTTCTGCTCAGTAAATTAGGTCTATGAGTAAATAAGCAAAGAGAGAATAATCAATGTCACTTTAGTGAATAAAATATGCTTAAAAATTATGAGGCAAAATAGGAATTTTGTAAATATCACTATTGTATAAGCCGTATACTTCAAAGAAATATTCAATAAAGAAATAATGGGAAGGCTGGGAAGGTGGCTCAGTAGAGTGCTTGCCTTGCATGCACGAGGTCCTGGGTTCGATTCCTCAGTATCACAAGCAGAAAAAGCCAGAAGGGGTACTGTGGCTCAAGTGGTAGAGTGCTAGCCTTTAGCTGAAGAACTGAGGTACAGCGCCCCAGAGTTCAGGCCCCTGGAAGAAAGAGAGGGAGAGAGAGAGAGAAAGAAAGAAAGAGAAAGAAAGAATGGAATATATTAGGCCTTCATTACTCAAAGACTGGCTTATAGTATAGCATTTTTATTGTCACTGGACTGCTTGTTTGAAATACAGAATTTTAATAACCTCCCTAGTTGATCTTGTCACATTAATTTTTTTTCTTATGTATGCTCATACTGGTGAGCTTGAAATCCGGGCCTGAGCACTATCACTTAAGGTTCTTTGCTCAGGGCTGGCTCTCTACCAACAAAGCAAGATCTCTAATCACCAACTTTTTTGGTGATTAGAGTCTCACAGGCTTTTCTACCTGGGATGGCTCCAAACCTTGATCCTCAGATCTCAGTCTCCTAAGAAACTAGGATTACAGGCATGAGCCACCCACGATGATTGCATACATTAAATTTTGAGTAGTCTTAAATTTAGACAACTGAGTCTATAATTGGAGTTTTCTTGTATCTAGTACTTCCACTATGATAACTCAAAAGAATACCCAGGATATATGAGAGAGAGAGAGAGGAAGAGGAAGAGAGGAGAGAGAGTCCCAGGCTATATGTGTCCTGGGGCTTGAGTTCAGGACCTGTGCTGTCCTTGAGTTTTGTTTTTGGTGTGTAAGTGTGTGTGTGTGTGTGTGTATGCATGGGTGCTCAAGATTAGTACTCTACCATTTCAGCCATAGTTACACTTCTGGCTTTTTAGTGGTTAATTAGAGATAAGAGTCTCACGGACTGTCCTGCCCAGGCTGGTTTCAAACCTTTATCTTCAGATCCTTAGCCTCCTGAGTAGTTAGGATCACAGGTGTGAGCCACCAGCACCAGCACCTGACCCCGACATATCTTTCTGATGCATTGTCCTATTTGAGAAGCTGTGTTCTACAGATAGATTTCATCAAACATATTAGAGAAAGGTATCCCATGATTTGTTTACCCCAAAGCCATTTTGTCTTTTTTTCCTTACAGTTTTCTTAAGGAGTTTCAGATTAATTGATGATTTGTCTTCATATTTAACTAGTCTGATGGAATGATTGATGTGCAAGTCCCAAAATTGAGCTTTAATTTTTTATATCCATGAAAACTGCATAAATACCTTTATTTTTGTACTTTTCAGAATTTACAGTAAACTATATGGGCAACTTAATGTCTAAAACTATAACTGAAAGATGTGCCATTATTAGAAGCAGTTGCTCATTTGGAATGAACAAGTCAACAAACCAGACTGATAACTTATCTGGGACACTCCCCTCTGCCATTTCAAAAACCAGGATCCTAGATAAAAATGTTTAATAGATTCAAACACAGGAGTAAAAAAAAGTCTTTTTCAGAACATGGACAGAACATCAGGAATACGGATTAATCATCGATGGTGCCACACTGTCACTTATACTAAATTCTAGTCAAGACTCCAGTTCAAACAACTACAAAAGCATTTTCCTCCAGATCTGTATGAAGTGCACTGCAGTGCTCTGCTGCCGGATGGCACCGTTACAGAAAGCCCAGGTAAGTGAATAATAGGTGATGCTCCATTCTGGGTCCTTCTAGATAAATATAAAGTTTCCTTTCCAGCATTTCCTTTCCATTTTCCTGTGATCAAACTGAAGAATCTTCCCAATTGATTAAAACTTGTGCTGTACCTTATCCCCTCAACTTTGCTGTCCAATTCCTCCATTTCTACCTTTCTTTAATGAGTTCTTGGTATCAGTTGCCTGCATCCACTGTTCCTTGCTCTCTCTGACATTGACCCCATGTGTCCTGTTCTTTTTGCTTTTATCACTACACTGCCTTCCGTATGAGCATGCCTTGCCCTGTCCCTTGCATCCTCTTCATCCTCTTCCTTACCTCTCCACCTCAGTGGACACTATCAATTACATTCTCTCAGCCTTTGATTTCTGTAATGGTACATAGTCCTGGCATTTCTCCCCTTCTTTGGCATTCTACTATCTTTATTTTTTTTACTTCTTATAGCTTCTCTTCACTTTCTTTTCTCTAAGGTGAAGGTTCTCCTTTGAGTAATCTCTAGATTAGCACCTCTACTTTTCTGTCTTCATTGATTATCTCTGTCCCTGACATTTTCTTTATGTTATGTTTCTGATTTGTAGCTATCATATGGATTTTCTGCAGTCACATTAATTTCCAGTGTGAAAGATACATCTCCCCCCCACACACACACGCACCCACCCCCTACCCCCGGTTGTGGGGCCTGAACTCTGGGCCTAGGCGCTGTCCCTCAGTTTTTCAACTCAAGGTTAGCACTCTACCACTTGAGCCACAGCGCCACATCTGGCTTTTTCTGCTTATGTGGTGCTGAGGAATCAAACCCAGGGCCTCATGCATGCAAGGCAAACACTCTACCACTGAGCCACCTTCCCAGGCCAAAGATACATCTTATAATTTACTTTTGCTCCCAACTCTCACAACTGCCATTGATTCTTCTTCTATTGCTTAATATGTAATTGTCATGTCCTGTTGATTTTTTTAGCTCCCTTTTGTTATAGCTCTCATTTTCATGCATTGTTTTGAAACTTTTGACTCTAGCCTAGTACAAATTCTATGCAGACTATTTCATTTATTCTCTTCATTGATATATTGCTCTTACCATTTCTCTTCAGCCTTTTCCCTCCATACTCCCAAATTAAGCTTGTTAAAACACAACTTCCTCCCATCATATGTTCTCTTTTTTGATATATTTTCACTACTTTCAGGCTGCCTTACAGTGGAGTACTGCTTTATTAAGACTAATAAATTCCTAAGTGGTTTTTGTAGTTGGCATAACAAGTAGTGATTTATGTAAATACACTCAGTACACTTCCCACAAGTAACTGTTAGAAGGTTCTTTTTTTTGGGGGGGGGGGCGGTCCGGTCATGGGGCCTGAACTCTGGGCCTGGGCACTGTCCCTCAGCTCTTCAGCTCAAGGCTAGCACTCTACCACTTGAGCCACAGTGCCACTTCCGGCTTTTTTCTTTTTACTTATGTGGTGCTGAGGAATCGAACCCAGGGCCTCAGGCATGCAAGGCAAGCGCTCTACCACTGAGCCACCTTCCCAGCCCCTGTCAGAAGGTTCTAGAGAACCCCAAACCAAAATTTTTTTAACAGGAGAAATAACATTCAGTACTTGCCCAAAACACTGCACTGAGCTATACAGTATTACTTGTACATCTAGAAGAGACATGATACAGTGACAGGCTTTGTATGCATGTATTGGGCATCTCTCTATAAATATAATATCCTTTTAAGATGTCCTTTTTTAAAATGTTACTGCTTATAGGAGAGAGTGAACCATATTTAGTCGTGGGATATTTAGTAAAGACTTGGCTTCCATGTAGGCGTAAGAATTTAGCACAAGTTCCTATAATAAGAGTAGGTCACTCCTAGGAGAGGTCAAAATGTCATCAGAGAGGAGAAAGAAGTAACCAAAACATTGTACTCTTGATTTTCTACCTTTAGTCTATGGTCTTGTGCATCTTAACACAAAGCTTTCTGGCATTTACTATCATATATTCATCATATGATCTGGTAGGGTCCTTGAAGTGATGGCAAAAGAAGGAAGCATCTGACATCTAATAAGGATGGTAGATAAGGTTTTTGAGAGTTCTTGCTTGTACAGAACCAGAAACAAGTGGGTAATGGTGTTACATTTTGAATGGGTATGTTCCTCTGATTCTGAGAGTTTAAGTCTGTGGTACACATGCACAAATGACCTTTCTGTTTACAAAACCTGCACTTCCAAGTATGAATGAGGGGCTGGGAAGTGGCTCAGTGGTACAGTATTTGCCTTGCATGCATGAGGCTCTGGGTTGGATTCCTCAGCACCACATAAGAAAAAAGAAAGAAGCCGAAAGTGGCGCTGTGGCTTAAGTGGTAGAGTGCTAGCCTTGAGCTGAAGAGCTGAAGGACAGCGCCCAGGCCCAGAGTTCAGGCCCCATGACCGGACCCCCCCCCCAAAAAAAACGAAGTATGAATGAGGTATAAGCCCCTAATTATAGTCCAGTGCCACATTCTTCTTTGACTTTTTCTATTCTTCTTTTTGTATTTAATGTTTAGATTGTCAGAATGGTGAAGAATTTAAAAGGCAGTCCAATAACTCTGTCCATAGGTGATGGTGCCAATGATGTTAGCATGATTTTGGAATCCCATGTGGGAATAGGTAAGAAGCAGCAAATGAAGTGCCAGCTATAAGTTATCAGTATTGCTTTTAGGTAGAATCTTTTATATTCTAGAGAAATTGTTTTGGTTGTTTGAATTGTCTTGAATTTGAATTTGGCAATGATCATTGTTTATCTAGTGAAGAGCCTTTCCTGACCATCTCAATGTATGCTACCCTGGTGGAAATAGGACAAAAGAGACTTAGAGAATGTTTTAAGGAAGTCAAACAATGTGAATTTCTCAAGCCCAATAGCAACACAATTGATTGTTTAACTCATTTTGACAGTATGCATGAAATTTCATTTATTTCTTTTCCCCCGCTGGCCAAACTGTTTGTGTTGTTGCATTATGTGTATTAAGATAGTTAACTGTTGGGGGTTAAGAAATTATAATTAGCTTGTTTCCCTCATGGGAGTATCTGTAGGTGATTTGTACTATAGTATTGAATTTATATATTGACATGCACCAAAAAGCTTTTCTGCCACCTGCACCATTTTTTTTCTCATGTCAGGCTGCTAATCGACAACAGACCAGTACCCCAACATTTCTCTTGGCAGCAGTTTAGTATAATGTATCAAATTTTACCGTCTTGGGAATTTGGGTACCAAATTCCCCTTCCAATTTAGAAGCAGACATATTTAGCATAGAAGTCTAATCTCTGCTCATTTGTTATGTGGAAGTAGCATAAAGCTTTTTGAACTTATAAAACCGATTCTTTAGCAGACAGTTTCATTCAGTGAAAGAACTTCACTATCTTCCCATTAAGCTCCTGGACCATGAAACATATGTTTCTGTGTTGCCTTAATGTAGCACCTGGCTTAGTGTCATGCACAATTACGTACTAACTGAGTCCTTTAAAAATAATTTTCAGAAGTACTCTTTTAACTCCCATTTCCTATGAGGGAAATCATCTCTCTGTACTTTATCTTGTTGTACTGAAGTAAGTCCTTGCTTAAAAATAAAGTAATAATTTTCAGGGGTAGGTTTCCTTCATATGGCTTTGCTTTGTAATGATTAAAATAATTATTCTAGTTAATTATTTTATGTTGTTACAAATAGCTAGTTACCAATTTAACTTTCATTTGATCTCAGTATCCCTGTTGAAGAAAACCCTTTTTGGTTAATAAAAGCTGAAGTAGACAGTTGACATAGCATTTAATCAATGTAAAAATGTAAGAGCAAATCAGAAGGTTACATATATAAAATACTCACTCTATAGAGATACTGTCTTTTTAGGGATTAAAGGTAAAGAAGGCCGCCAAGCAGCCAGGAACAGCGATTATTCTGTCCCAAAGTTTAAACATTTAAAGAAACTGCTATTGGCCCATGGACATCTGTACTATGTGAGAATAGCACATCTTGTACAATATTTCTTCTATAAGGTATGTGATAAATTATTGGGAACTTCTGTGTTTAATCCTGTAAGGCTCAGCTTGATCATAGTTCCCCTTCCCTTTTCATGTTTCTTTTGCTGTCTTGAAATTTGCCCTTAGCTAAGCAGTGATGGTCTGTTTAATGAATCAGTATAAAACATTTATTTGTATGAAGTTTGAGATTAATATTTAAGTCAATTTACCCATTAAAATATACAGATGTAAGCAAGCACCAGAGACTTGACTTACAACCAAGGAGGCTGAGATCTGAGGATTATGGTTTGAACCCAGCCTAGGCAGGAAAGTCTGTAAGAGTCTTATCTCCAGTTTACTACTAAAAAAGGTAGAACACTTGAACAGCAGTGACCAGACCCTGAGTTCAAGCTCCAGGACCAGCACACAAAAAATATTCAGTTCTAGAAGTTTTGACTGCTTGTTGTTGTTGTTGTTGTTGGTAATGGAGCTTGAATTCTGGGCTTGGGTAAGGTAAAAAAAAAAAAAGTACATATTCTAGAAGTTTTGACAGGTGTATGTATTCATATAACCACCACCTTGAAAAAAATTGGATCTGATTTATATTTCACCACACATATATGTATAGTATATGTAAATATACATGTGATCGATGTAATATGAACATTAGTTTTACCTGTCCTATGGCTTCATATAAATAGAATCATGTCCTTCTTATGTCTGGCTTTCTGCACTTATATTTGAGCTTAATGTTGTATGATGGTATCAATAGTTGGTACTACCATTTTCAACCTCCAATGATGAAGTTTGAACCCAGCTAGGGCTCAAACTAGGTCTTGCTAGGTAAATGCTCTTACACTGAATTCCAAGTCTCAATTATTCATTTTAGTAGCAGAATCTGAAATTTCACAGATAAACCAGACAGAGGAAAATTATATAATCTGAACTAGGGCTGTTTGCTTGCTCAACAGCCTGTCCTGCACTACAGGAATCCATGAACTTTAAGCCATTTAATGTACATATTTAATATAAATAATTTAATGTACGTTCAGCTGGGCAGCCATGGAGGTAAAACAACTAGTATAAAGTATATAGATCATAAAAGAATATGAGTCAGAATATTATCTCCTGTATTCTGCACAGAAGGGCTTTAAATTTTTTTGGCTTTTTATTTTGAAATAATTTCTAGCTTTTAAAATGTTTCAGATTTAACAAAATTATTCTTACATACCCTTGGCCGAGCTTTATCAACTGTTATTGCCTAAGAAAACACACAGCATAGTTAATCAATGGAAGGATAATAATATGATGAATGAAGAATATAATGATCATGACATTCATAATTAATCTAGTAAGTGTTAAGGTACTTTGTTGCTTGGCAGAAGCACTTAATTTTTAAAATCTAATACAGTTCTCTATGAAGCAAGTAATATTATCTTTTTTTAAAATTAATTTATTTATTTTTTATTTGTGAACATACTGTACAGAGGGGTTACAATTACATGGGCAGGATAATGCGTACATTTCTTACCAAGCATTGCAG
>NW_012267305.1:9056000-9100786 GCF_000151885.1 Dipodomys ordii
TTACATGGGCAGGATAATGCGTACATTTCTTACCAAGCATTGCAGCCTCCTCCTTTGTTTACCCTTCACATCCCTTCCCAGCCTCCCCCCTTCCCCAAGTAATATTATCTTAACATGCTAGTCAAATGTGGAAACATTATTTTTTTAATGTGAAAAGGATGCTCAGAAGGATGATATCACTTGCCTTAGCTTCTCTGCTTAGGTGATATCAGCTATATTCCCACAATAGACTTATTTAAGTCTAAGTTTCTTTCTAATGAATATCTAGGGGTCTACTGGGTTTTGAGTAACTGGTTATTTTCTCTTATCTTCAAGATAGTAGGAGGCCCCCAAGAGGATATGTCATGCAGCTCTGCCTGGTAATCTGACCCTCTTCCACAAAACTATAGGATTTTGGCCTGCAATTCAGGCAACTGCCACCAGATGGAAGGAGTGATCTGTTAAAGAATAAAACAAACATTAACTTGGCAAATACTGATCAGAAATTGACATTGCTGTTCACAGTGTAGAGGGGTTGGGAATTACGTAGATGATGCCCTATTCATTAGTATTTCTGTGTCCATCATCAGCTTGATTATTGTCTTAACACTGTTCCTGTTTTTGTTGTTGGTCATGGGGCTTAACCTCACGGCCTGGGCACTTGAGCTCTTTCACTAAAGGCTAATGCTCTGCCACTTTGAGGCATAGCTCCACTTCTGGTTTTCTGGTGGTTAATTGGAGATAAAGAGTCCCACTGACTTCCCTTCCCTGCTCTGACGTTGAACCCTGATCCTCAGATCTCAGCCTCCTGAGTAGCTAAAATTACAGGCATGAGCCAGCAGCACCTGGCAACACTATTCCTTTTATATTGCTATCTTTTGTCTGAAAAAGTTTTCTAGTGTTTTCAAACTCCTTTGGCTAGGTAAGAAGTCTTTTTTGCTTGTTTGGGTTTTTTGGAGACATGATCTCAGTATATATATATAATCTAGGCTAGCCTCAACTTCATCATTCTCTGACCTTGGCCTCCCACTGAACTCAGCATGACAGGTGATCGATCATCTTTTGAGGAGACATTTTATTTTCAGAAACAGTCTCAAGTCTGTTAGAGCTAAGGTTGGGGAGTCCACTAAGAGAGAGTATTTGATGGAAGGAAGGACACTGGTACCTAGTATCAGAAATAAACACTTGAAAGCACTTGCTAAAGAGAAATCAGACACATGAACAAATGACAGCAGGACTTAAATAAGTTTACTTTGAAGGATGGCACTTATCTGAAAATTCTAGTTCTGGTAATTTTGCCCGAAAATATTTTGGTATTTGAGACATACTTGGTGACATTTAACTGCCTAAGGAATTCCTACCATGCGTTTTTTCATTTGTTTGTTTTTAATATTCCTCCAATTAAATGTTCCTTTAGGAAAAAGCTTGTTCTTTTTACCATCATCAACAATGCCATCTTTGCATGTAATAGATGCTTAACAATGTTTTTTTGAGGTAGCAATAAAGGCAGCAAAGCATTAGTTGATAATTCTTGGTATCAAGTTAATCCATAATTTCCTGACTTAATAAATGTAAAGTTAATAAGTATAAACTTTGAGACATACACCTATGGAATAATATAAATCTATGATTATCTTGAAATTCCAGTTAATTTAGGGTATATTGGTCATTAAGTGTTCATATTGCATGAGCAAGAGGTTCTCACAGAGTAAGTGAAATCTAGTTCTGTCTTGGTAAAGCTAAACTTTGTCAATATGAATTAATCATTTGATTCTTAGTTTCCTTACATCTTTAAAATAAAGATTTCTTTCTGAAATTAGAATGATTTAGGAGTAACTATAGACTGTTGGAGTACTGTTTACTATTTTAGTTTAGAAACTTGATTAAGAGTAAACACTTGTCTTAACACTTGTCTTAATTTTTTTTTCAGAACCTTTGTTTCATTTTGCCACAGTTTTTGTACCAATTCTTCTGTGGATTTTCACAACAGGTTTGTGCTCTGAGCTATGTTTTATAATGTAGTTTATATTTGCTGCCAATACATTAGATAAGTATCTTCAAAGTAAAAGGATTTTTTTTTCTTTAGTAGTTGGTCTTGGACTGGATTTTGGCAGAAGCAAAAGTTACTATCTTTGATTTGCTCATTTTCACATTCTCTTGCAGAAGTTTTTGGTATATTCTGTTAAAAATGAGATTAAAAAAACAGTAAAATAATATTTGCATAATACTTAAAATATTTAAAATACATTAAAATATTTCACATTTTTCTTTTGTCCATATACAAAATGTATTCTAATAGTTCTAAAGTGTTAAAATCCTTCATTCATCAAATAAAATCCCACAGCTTTTCAGAATCTCAGGTTGGTTTTAAAGAAAAACACTAGTTTTAAATTTGGTCATATAGCTGTAATTCTTCGAAGGTTACTTAAATCAATTCTAAATGTTTGGGTATCTATTGTTCTGGACATTTATTACATAAAGTATATTCTGTAATTAACTAGACACATAAAAGGTGAGATGGATATAGGCCATTGTTTCTAATGGAAGTATAACCAAATAAAAGAAACATTATACTAAGCAACTCAGGAATTTTTTAATCTGTGAAGAATTCAATGATTTTGTCAACCTGGATTACCACATTGTCTCTAATACTTATTTATGTAACCTGGGTGCCGGTGGCTCACACCTGTAATCCTAGTTAGTCAGGAGACTGAGCTCTGAGGATTGCAGTTTAAAGACAGCCTAGTCAGAAAAGTCCCTTGAGACTTTTATCTCCAATTAACCACTCAAAACCGGGAAGTGGCACTGTGGCTCAAGTGATAGAGCACTAGCCTTGAACACAAAGAGGCTTGGGGACAGCACCTAGGTCTGAGTTCAAGCGCACAAAAAACTGAACTTATCTAATACTTAGATAATACCACAGATATTAGAGACTGAATTTGACTTGATTTCTCGTGGTAGAAAGTGATGTTTGTTTGTTTTTTCTGAGTATTCGGCAGTATTCAAAGTCATAACAACTCTCTTACCTTTATGCAACTTCCAGTATTGTAGAAGGGAGAGACAGACAGCAATCACATATATGATGAGAGGTACCTAGTATGTGCTGTGAAGAATATAAATCATAAAGACAGAATCTGACTCAGGGAGAGGGTTACTTTAGAAAAGATCTTTTGGAAAGATTCTCAGATGTGACAACATTTGGACAGAGAGTGGAAAAGCTGAAGGAAGGATTATGTACACACTTTAGAAGAAATCTGTCCCTACTAGGTAAAAGGGAGGTCTTCCTGAGATGACAAATCTTCACCTTTTTTTCTATGGTGGGGATTAAACTCAGGACCTTGCTTATGCTAGCCAAATCCAGTGCTACATCATTAGCTCCCCAAAAGTGTTGGTTTTTGCCTTTGGCTTGTATTAATGCTGAAAGTAGCAACCTTTATTGTATCTTTGGGGTACATGTAGCTAGTTGGTCTTTTTCAGTATGGAACCATATTAGGTATTCTCTGGAACTTGGAGAATAGACTATGAAGAATGTACAAATGGAATTAACATTCAAATTAGCCAACAGGCATCTCTTTCTTTAGTAAAGCTAAGATGGTATTTGTCTTTATTCTGCCATGAGAAAAGATACATTTATAACAGGTTTTACAAGAAACAGTATTATCAACTAAACCTGTTGTTTGTTTGGGGACATTCTGTCTCCCCTAATTATGCATCTAAGAATTACAATTATCTCTCATGTAACCTTAGAGTACCATAATGAAACAAAAGTAGATTGATCCTTTTTTGTTTAAATGAAATTCAAGACTAAATTGCACACTAGTCAATCTAAGTTGTTGTTTTAATTTACTCATTAGTGAAAATGAATAGTTTCCAAAGAAAATGTACTGTTGTTTGCCACTGACTACTGTTCTTACTTGAGCAGTAAAAGGAATGTAGCACCTTCTTTGAATGTTTCAATTCATTGAAAATTGTTTTTGCTGTGTCAAAATATTTGTTTGTATAGAAAGTATGTGAGAAGCACTTCCACTATCCATTTTCCTTTTATCAAGACTGTGGCATGTATTATCTCTTGCCTTTTTTCTGTTGAAAGCAAGAGTTGTCGTTTCCCCTCCCAGAGCCTTCCTATGCCTCATATACCCCTTAGTCTTTCTCCCTGTCTCAAGTTGGAACTCCTTGATAGACAAAGAGGAATCATCTCTGTCTCTTAATACTTGGCACCTAGTAGACATTCAATAAATGTTCTGAAGACAGCTATGATATGAACCAATGCTCTATTTGATTTGTTGCTAGCAATTTTAGTCAGTTTCCATTATGATAGTAATTAGATTTTTAATACTTAGATTAAAAACAGATCATTGTATTAATTGGTGTCACATTTCAAATGCATTTTATTAATCTAATGTCAAAAATGCACATATGTTTTTCTTTAATGATTGCATGACAACATCTAACAGTGTCTAACACATTGTAGATACATTGAACTCAATAAGTACTTTGTAAGATTGGAACAATCCTTTATAAATATGTTAGTGTCTGATCTGTACTCATTCTCTCATCCTGTATTTATTGAAGGTTTTCTGTATGCTCAGATTGTCAAAGCCCTCCAGCTAAAGTTGTTCAAATTAAGTTCATTATGGCCTACTATATGATTTGTTAAAAAGCTAATTGAAAAATCTGTGAGATAAACAAAAAAGTGCAGTACTCTGTTTAGTTTTTGCTAAGGAATTTTATACCTTTTTTGCTGGTCATGAGCTTTGAACTTGGGGCCTGGGCACTGTCCCTGAGCCTCTCTATGCTCAGGGCTAGAGATCTACCACTTGAGTTACAGCACCACTTCCGACTTTTTCTGTTTATATTATACTGAAGAATCGAACCTAGGACTTCATGCTGCTAGGCAAGCACTCTACCATTAAGCCACGTTTCCAGCCCGCAACTGATAATCTTCTGAGGGGTTTGTTGTTAATTTCTATTAGAGCTTATAGCATGTAAACATTCTGAATAAGATCCTATATTAAAGGGGACCATGTATTATGTGACACATCACAAAATGTTAATTTCTTTTTTACAGATGCCAGGGAGAATGACTTTATTAATGAAGTTTTCTTTGCTATTCCAAAAGGGATTGTCTTGTTTTAATGATTTTTACAAACAGATAAAATTGAATCTTGTAGATTACTGCCATCCATTTCTTTTCTCTTTTGTGTGTCATTTCAGCCACTATATGATGCTGCTTATCTTACAATGTACAACATCTGCTTTACATCCTTGCCTATCCTGGCCTACAGTCTGCTAGAACAACACATCAACATTGACACTCTGACCTCAGATCCCCGATTATATATGTAAGTTGAACATGCAACTTACATGCTGTCAGACTTTCTAAGCTGTGAGTTTCAGTTCCTCTACAGGTGGAAAAGAGAGCTGCTTATTGGGTTCAATTACGTGGGTTTGTTCTGAATTTTTATCTTGATATGTTTCCTAGGCATGGGTCCTCCACTTGAATGTATGTGAGGCATTTAAGCACGAATTACTACAACATGGCCCTGCGTTGTTAAAGTTTTCTAGTATCTTACAGAAAGACAGTATTTTAAATACCCAGAAAAGAAAAAGCGCAGAAAGTTTTTTTTGATAGTATTGATTCTGACTAGTAGATGGATCTGATGAGTCTATGTGACCCTATTTTCTTATATACTGTTCCCCTTTGTTTTATTTTATTTTTTATTTTTGGGTCCGGTCGTGGGGCCTGAACTCTGCGCCTGGGCGCTGTCCCTCAGCTCTTCAGCTCAAGGCTAGGGCTCTACCACTTGAGCCACAGCGCCACTTCTGGCTGTTTTTCTTTTTGCTTATGTGGTGCTGAGGAATGGAACCCAGAACCTCAGGCATGCAAGGCAAGCGCTCTACCACTGAGCCACCTTCCCAGCCCCTACTGTTCCCCTTTGTGAATCCCATTCTAAACAGTTTTGTTCAAGAAAACAATCAACTCATCAGGCTGTTGTATTCATTTGTGTAAGTTGGAAATTGATCCCTTTTTCTATGGATTAGAAACTTGGTGGTTTATGAGATGAAAATGCACAAATTTAAGGGGTTTTCTTTACCCCTGTAATACTCATAAATGTGTATTTAATAACTTACAGTTATACAGATTTTTAAGATCCCTCATAATTTTAAAGCTATTTACTAAGAAAAAATATAAAACATGCAAGTATATAGGGAACATTTTTTTCTGTTGCATAAAACATAGAAATTGGACATAATAAAGTAGTGTCTGGTTCTATACTATACATTGTATAATCTTTAAATCAGATTAGACAAACCTAGCATCTCAGTTGTCTCACTTCTTCATGCTAAAAACATTCAGTATCATTTCTCTTGGCCTACTGACATGTATAGTATCCACAGTATGGATATCCACATGTATAGTTATCCACAGTCACCCCACTGTGTGATAACACATCAAGACTTCTTAATCTTAACTGTAACTTAGTAGTCATTGACCAACTTTTCCCCATTCCTTTGTTCTCCCTCTCTCTCCAACCTGTTCTCAGCTGGGGAGAACATTCTATTCTCAACTTTCTGTTCTTGACTTCTATGATAGAAGCTTTTTTAGATTTATATAACTGAGATTGTGTGCTATACTTACCTAAGTTTAGCATAATGATCTACAGTTCCATCTATGCTGTGGCAAAAGATGACATTTCATTGGATTATTTAATATGTTCTGCTAATTCTGAATGTGTTGTAAATGGATAATTTGATCTAGAGGATTATCATAGAAATTTTGGTAGAAAACTTACAGAACTCAAATTCTGCATTTTCTTTGAAAATGAGAAACTAAAGGCCTAGAAATTATTTATATAAAATTACTTATATAAGAGTACTGTGTGTATGTGTGTGTGTGTGTATGTATATATATATATATATATATATATATATATATATATATATATATATATATATATAGTGTAACCAGAGGCAAAATGAAGATTAAAATTCAGCTCTCCTGATGACCAACCCTGTGCTCTTTTAAGACAATCCCTGAAGTGAAACCCAGTGGTGTATGAGCTCTGGTTAAGTGAGGCTGTGAGTCCAGTGCCACCAAAAGCTCAGGCTTAACCACCTTGTTTGAGATCTTACCTCTTATCACTTGTCACTTACCATGTTACCTGATATGTAGTTTAGTAAGATGTGCTTCTATGACATCTTCAGTAAGATAGGTCAACAGTAGCATCTAATGGCAAGGGTTTTATGAGGATTAGACAAGTCACTAAATTTTAAAAAAGAAATGTAAAAAACAGTACCTCACACATGGTAAGTTTTCAGATAGCTGATAGTTTATCTTGCGCTAATGTCCTCCTACTTATACCTTCTGTTTAATGCTGAGCAACATTTAGAATGTAGAGGACCTGAAAAAAGATACTAGGTAGAACATATAATAAAGATTTCCATGAAGTTTTATTTATTATACTGCAAGTGTATATTGCGAGTTCATGAACATAGAGTGTATATTTACCATATCTCATGAGAAAATAAAAGCAATAGCATACCTATTGTCAAATGGCTTTGGAAAGTAGTGTTGACCACTTTGATCAGAGATCCTGTTCTCCCCTTCTCACTGAACTGGAGATTGCTTCACTAGACCTACTCTTCTTTGACCATGAACTCCTGGTCTATCTGTGATCCTACAGTATACCACTTAGTTTGAGCACTGGCATTAGGTAGCATATTGCAAATTTTAACTTTGGGATTTAGTGACAGCATTTTCAATAACTTTGGTATGAAACAAGATAATTTCTCATTTCATAAGCAACATAAAAAGTGTATTTGTTACATGGAAAGAAAGGGTGTCATTTGTTTCTTTTGCAACTTTAAGAGACAAAAAAGGTATTCTGGTGTACCTGCTGCCTGTCATTATATGGTGGTATGCAGGCTTGTACTGTTGGTCAGCCTTTCTCCAGATCTTCATTCGCATTCATACTTTCCTTTATGTTGGTTGCTCTTTTCTGAGTTTCCAACAACTTCTTCCAAGTACAACTGGAAAGCTTGACCTGTAAGTCAACATACCATGATCCCTTTATCATTGGTCCAACAGATGTTTGTTGTAAAGACAAGACCCATTTTTTGTTTTTGCACTCTTTACCTTAGCCCAAGTTAGCAAAAATCCACATTGGCTTGCAGTTGCTGGACCCTCCCCTCAAGGAACTCTTAAGTGGTACATTCCCTGTATTTCTAGTTGCCTTGGAAACAAGACTTACTGGCTATGAGGAAAGCTTGTTTCTGAGAAGCTGCCACCTCTTTCTCCTAGCAGCTCTCTGGGAAAAATAGTATCACCAGCATTTCAGATTTCAGCATACCTGAAAATTCCAGTAGATAAAAATTGTACAATTGCCATGTTTTCAGGAAACTCCACAGTACTCAGTACTAACTAGCCTTGGTTGGTTATCTCTACATTACAATACATACAACCCAGTGACATTTTCAAAGATGTTATCAAAGGTGTGTTATTTGATTTGATATGTTTAGATACCATTTGATAAATGTTAAGAGAAATTTGAAATAGAAGCCAAAAGCAATGTGTCTAGAAACCCATCTTCATTCTGTAGCTCTGCTTCAGAATTAGAATTGATCACTTTATTTCATTTTTCTGACTGGTGCTGAGACTATTGTGCTATTGATATGAGGACCATGGTAGAAACTCAGCCCAATTAGGAAAGTTCATGAGATTCTTATCTCTGATTAATCAGCCAATGGTAGAAATGAAGCTGTGGCTCCAGTGGTAGAACAACAGACTCTGAGCTCAAGCCTCAGTACCAGCATGCATACACGCACGCGCACACACACACACACACACACACACACACACACAAACACACACACACACATGCACAATACAATATATATGTGGTAACATTTGCAGATGGAAAACTTGGTAGCATCCTTAAGAACGGATGCTTATAAAGGACTGTCTCTTAGTAATAAGTGAAATTTACCACTACACTAGTGGTTTTGAGATTCCAGTGCACACTTAGGATGCTTAAGAAGTGTACAAATACTTTAATGGTCTGGTTATGCTTCATAGAAAGTTAATGAGAATACTAATGGTCACCAGACAGCAGTATTTATTTGTTTGTTTATATATTTATTTATGTACCAGTTCTGGGACTTGAACTCTGGGCCTGGGTACTGTCCCTAAACTCCTTTTGCCCAAGTCTAACACTTTACCACTTGAACCACAGCACTACTTCTCACTTTTTCTGTATTTACTTGGAATTAAGACTCTCACAGACGCCTGGGCGGGCTTCAAAACATGATCCTCAGATCTCAACCTAATGAGTAGCTAGGATTACAGGCATGAGCCACCCTTGCCTAGTTTTAATTACTTTTAATTGACACATAACAATTCTATTTATAGGATTAAAACAGTACATGTAATGATCAAATCAGGATAATTAACATGTCTGTCATTTCTTCTTATCATTTCTTCTTGATGGAAACCTTCACATTCTTTTCTACTTATTTTAAAGTGTATAATTATTGCAAACTATATCCTATCTCTCACTAACTGTATTTTAGTACCTATTGTCCATTCTCTCATTAGCACACATACGCAGACAAACACACTTCCTAACCTCTAGTGACTTCTCTTTTATTTTTTTGCGATTAATATTAATTTCCACAAATACATACATATCTTTCTAGGCATCAACAACTTTTAAAGATTCCCAGGTGATTTTATTGTGTAACCTTTGGGAACCATTATGTGAAACTTTAAGCTTATAGTTTGTAAATGAGAATTATAATAATTCCTATTTCATGTAGGTTTTATGTGGATGAAAGTAATTATGTTTGTGACTATATGTGTATGTATACAAAACTCAGATCCTGTCCTATACTGAATAATTTTTAAATGGAAATTATTATTAATGATACTGTTGTCAGTAGCCATAGAAGTGTTGTGAAGTTTATTCTAATACCTTAGGGGGGTGATTACCTGAAGATCAACTTTTGGCTTAATGACCTTAGTTCATCAGGAATAATGCCCTTGATTGCAGTAGGGTTCAAACTCATACCCACCTTTGGTGTTTTAACGGTATTGTTAATAGCTAACAGATTTATTAACTTGTTTTCCTCCATTTCTGTAGGAAAATTTCTGGCAATGCAATGCTACAATTGGCTCCTTTCTTATATTGGACATTTCTGGCTGCCTTTGAAGGAACTGTGTTCTTCTTTGGGACATACTTTCTTTTTCAAACTACATCTCTGGAAGAAAATGGAAAGGTAAAAGAATATATTGTTACATCTTTTTATTATAAGCATGAATTATCTTGTTTTCCTAGGCACTGTGTTTGTGTTACATATAGCTTGCAAACTTTTTTTTGAAGAAACCGTGTTTCCTCCGCTTCTTTAAAATAGTATTATATAAGAAATCACTTCTTGTGTGCAAGGGTAATTCAATTGTAATTTTTACATGCTGAATAGAGTTCCTGAGACTTCAGACTTTGGAGTTCTGCCTTTTGGTGTGAGAAAAAAGGGTTTTCTTGTTTTAAAAGTCTGGGCCCAGTTATTTCTCATTCACAGTGACATTCAATGATTGGAGTTAAAGGAGGGTAGGAGGGTAGCTGCTACATCTTTGGAGTGTTAAACCAAGAGGTTAAGAGAAGGAATTCTTTTTTTCCACTTCTTTTGTGCTGGTTCTATAGCTTAAACTCAAGGCTTTGGTTGCTGTCCCTGAGCTTTTGTGCTCACGGCTAGCTCTCTACTGCTTTGAGCTACTGCTCCATGTTTGGCTTTTTTGTTTGTCTGTTTTGTTTTGTTAGTTGTGAGGCCTGAACTCTAGGCCTGGGCGCTGCCCCTCAGCTCTTCAACTCAAGGACAGCACTCTTACAACTTGAGCCACAGCACCACTTCCGGGTTTTTCTGCTTATGTGGTGCTGAAGAATCGAACCCAGGGCCTCATGCATGCAAAGCAAGCACTCTATGACCAAGCCACCTTCCCAGCCCTGGCTTTTTTTTTAAGTTAATGGAAGATAAGAGTTTCAGGGACTTTCCTGCCTGGGCTAGCTTTCAACTGTGATCCTCAAATGTCAGCCTCCTGAGTAGCTAGGATTAGTTGTGAGTCACCAGCGCCTGGCTAAGAAGGAATTCTTTTTTGTCCTTCTTTCCTTCCAAATTGGAATGTAGTATTTTCTACAAAGATTGCACCGGTTCTCCCTGTATCTTCTAAGCAGCTGCATTGGGATGATATAACCCTACCTGCAGTCCAGGAGAGAATTATTGATGGGGAAAAGGAAGGCAATGTGCAACTACCCACTGAAAGCTAAATATACTGCCTTGCATGCTGCTCTCATTGATGTTTTCCTTTGCCATTTCTGGTATTTGTCTTTTATGGTCATTCTTACAAGTCATAATGTGAAACCAGAATCTAAGATTCAAAGATAGTTTACTGAGTACAGTAACTATGTCTAGAACCCACTCAATTAACGTTTCTTAGAGAAGTGATAGGTTCAGTTTGAATGGTACTTTGAAATTAGGTACTGTGTTCAAAACCTCGAATTTGGTGTAACAAATCATTTTAAATCAATTTATTATGAATCCATGAAATTTTTAATCACAAAGTAACTGTTGGGGAAGTGAAGATTTACTTTAGAATAGATATATGTAATACTTGGCAAAGAAATTGCCTGATAATTTTGGGGTATTCTTGGGAATATTTATTAACCTTCCAAGTCAGCTTCAGCCATTGCTAGGAAGGGATTCAATTTTCGATCTCTCAGATCCTTTCACTTTATAACTGATTCTGTAATATTTACTTTTTGTTTATTGGACCACAAATTATAATATAGCTACCTGTTCCTTAACAGAACTTCTAATGGGTTGGTAGATTAGCTGCCTAGTAAGAACAAGGCCCTAAGTTCAAACTATAAGCACCATATAATTAAAATTAAATAAAGCAACATAAAAGAATTGACAAGCTGAGTGTGGTGACTCCCAAGTACCTGGGAAGCTAAAGCATGAGGATTGCAAGTTCAAGGCTACAAAGCAACTTTCAGGTCAAGCTAGGTTACATAATGATACGGATCTGAGAAATAGGGGAGAGTAAGTGGGAAAGGAGGAGAGAGAGAAACAAAATGCTAAAGTAGATGGATAGTCTCCTGTAGTCCTTTTATTAGCTCAGAATATTTTTCAAGTGTTACATAAGAAGCAGGAGCTCAGCTTCTCAATCATTTTGAGTTGCTGGAGTACAGATTAATAAGGTTTTTACTGTACATATCACTGTCCTTTTAAGTTTTTGCTAAAACTACATTATGTGTAAGAACTGCTATCAGCAACTAAACATAACACCCACGTATGATTTGGTTGAATCCTTTTTTGCTTCTATTAACCTTAATTTTTTGTTTTTATTTAAAAAAACCGTTTACATCTCATTTTCTGTTTTAATGTTATGCAATCAGATCTTGACAGCATTTGGTAAGCATATGTGCCATTCATTGCCATCATTTGGATTTATACATGGTATCTGTTTTTCTTTGGTGTGCACATGCTGACAGCTCTAGTATTTACAGCCAAAAGTTACACTCACTTTAAAAATGTGATTTCAGTTGTCTGCAAATTACTACTTATGCAAGAGTTTTAGTTATATCTACAAAAGCCCATATCAAACTCTTTAGTGACTTGAATCAAATGACTTATTTTGATGAACATTGCTATTAGTAGAATAGTTCTATTTTGGGGTTTTCTCCTGATTTAATCAAACTAGTGACTTCCTTGTTCAATACTGCATGGAATAATGGAAATGTATCCTACCAGTCACAGATACTATATGCCTGTCCATGAAAATTTAGTCACAGGAAAATCCAGCATTGTCACTTGATATTATTGACCATTATTTTCCTAAATCGTGCTAAAATCTTTGCCAATTACATGCAGTATTAAACTTGATTTTTAATTTTTATGCAAGCTTATGTCTGTTTATAGTACATGTAATTGTTAAATGTTTTTCAGGTATATGGAAACTGGACCTTTGGAACTATTGTTTTTACAGTCTTAGTATTCACTGTAACGCTGAAGGTTAGATTTTTATTTATTCAAATACATTTTATATCATTTTCTCCTAATCTTTTTGTTGATATTTATCATTCAACCTTTTATTTGAATGCTTATTAAAATATGTATGATGCTAGAAATTTACACATTTGTTTGCTATTTGTGATTTTCCCCCATGTATCTTAATTATTGTTTTGAAGGCATTGTGTGACATCATCAGGCTGTGAGTGTGTATGCGTGTATGTTCACATGTTAAGTACTAGCACCATTGTTTAAAATGTATATATTGTCTACAGAGTCCTGGCCTGAAAGGAATTTAGACGTTTAAGACAGTTAAACATATGTTCATGAGTAAAATATGTATGCAAAGGTATTTGGTAGTGTTAATCTTATTAGTCAATGAAATTTACTCTTTTCGTGATAAGTTACATAAAGATGTGCAGCAGGTAGAAGAAAGATAATTTTGGAAAAATCATTGATATTGACATGCAACCCTGTAATAGCTGTGAGATCTCACAGAATTTTATCCTTGAGGCTCATGAACTGAGATGCTTAGAGTTGTAAACAACTCACTTAGGATCTCAGAATGACTACCTTTAACTGAATTGCAGCACATCCAGTGGTCAATGCAGAATTCAGAAGTTTTCAGGTCATAAGCCTTGTCTGTCTTCTCTTCTTTGTTCCCATTTCATTTTTCATACCAAAAGAGCTAGTAGATGCTTGCATTGTTTCAGTGATATCAGACATTAAAAAATGCTATAATTCATCTCAGTTTAACCACTTAATAGTTGTATGTCCTTGGAACAAGTGGCTTAGCTTGTCTATAATTCAGTTTCCTCATTTATAAAAAGGTACCATCCCTGTCTGAAAGTTCTTTATGAAATGAAACAAAACATTAGAATGATGTCTGGCACATAGAACATGCTCATTATAATAGATGCTAATTGTTATATATTTTTATGATTCCCAGGGTCATGATTTTGAAGTGGAACCTGCCCCCCCTTCTCCATTTTTTTCTCCTGGACTTAAGACCATAAAGTTTCTAGGTGCTCTTTACAGTTATACTCAGCATTACTGCAGAATCTCTCATATATGCCTCTAAAGACATCCACTTCTTCCTTTTGTCTGACTGTTAAACTGTGACATTTTCCTCACCATCCAGAGTGGGGGGATTCACCATTGGCCTGCATTAGCAATGTTACAAACATCTTGTTTATGAATGAGAAATTATAACAGAGGATATTAGCTTTTGTGAGAGAGAAGTTTTAAACAAGTATACAAAACCATTCTTTTCTATTAGATCACATTTGGAAAACCTCAAGCGCAGTAACCCCAAACCACAATGAATCCTTGTAGAAACATGTACACGTTAAAATCTTTATGTAAGCAATTTATTAATTTAATGGAATAGATATAGTTATTACAATGAAAAGTCAATTCCATGATCCTTTGCTATATGATTCAAGATATAAAGAGCTAACTAATCTGTTGTGTGAGCTTTTGTGATCTCTCTATTCCCAGGTACCCCTCTCCTACTTTTTTTCAGCATGCCTACATTCACCAGCTAAAAATCATAGGCCTTGTCCTTTTTGTCGTAATCTGCTTGACTTCCACTTGGGGCCCCATACTCCTCAATAGTCCCCCTCAACATTACCATTACCACATCATTCCTTGTTTATCACCCGGTACAGAGACATTTGCAGTCCTGTGCCTACTAGATACTTTGCTGGACCACACTGCCTATACTCTTAAAATTGAGGCCTCAGGGCAAAGCTCAGGTTTCTCACCTTACTTAGGTCTTTGAAAAGCCTGCATTCTTATTAATCTTTTAATTCTATTCCCTTCTGGCTCTGTGGCCAGAGGTAGATCCTCCCATATGTATCGTATTTGTACATATTATCAGATATTATAGTGTATTACCTGGTGCAGTTTATGTCCATCATTTAATCTTTTGTGTTGTATCTTTTCAGCTGGCCTTGGATACCAGATTCTGGACATGGATAAACCACTTTGTGATTTGGGGATCATTAGCCTTTTATGTATTTTTCTCTTTCTTCTGGGGAGGAATTATTTGGTAAGCAGTTGTACATGTATAAGCAATATATAAATAGCAATATATATATATATATAGTTTATAGAGAGTACATGTAAACATTCATTATACTTTTAAAGGTTTTATTATATAAGATGTCAGAAGCTGGGAGCCAATGGCTCATGCTTGCAATTCTAGCTATGTGGGGAGGCCCGAGCCAAAAGTTCTAGAGCATCACAGCTGAAGAGTTATACTTGAAATTACCATTTTATTAATTTTAGATGTAAGGAGGTCGATTCTACAACTTATTCTTAAGATTCATTCAGTTCATCTTGGTTCAGTAGATGTGTGCTCAGAGTATATTTTATTCATAATACTTTTGGAGAAACAGCAATGAATTAACTATACCCTGCCTCAAGGAGATAAAAAGTGCAATGATGCACATATAAACTGTGATTTATAGGAGTTGTAAAAGACAAAAATATAATGAATTGTAACTACTTTCCTTATTCCCAGAGGTCTATATTTTGCTTTTAAATATCAAACTTGTTTTTATTAATCAATGGCTAGAGGCAAAGCTAGAATAAGCCAAATGTGTAAGAGTCCAGAATACATTACTTTTGTTCCTTTGAGCAAAATTTTACAATTCACAGAGATGTGATGATTTTATGTTGGGACTTCATTAAAAGAAACTTTTATTTGGAAAGCTTTTAAAAGTAAAAGCCCTAAGAAATAAAAAAAAATAGGAAAAACCTAATCACTTCAGGTAGTATTGAATCCAAAAAGGATAATTGGAGCATATATTTGGTACCTGTATAAATATTGATTGAGGGCTAACTTGCAAGTCTCTGTTTTCTTGAGTAATATACAAATAAATCGAAGTTGATTTAAATTCAATATGCAATTGTATGTCTGCCCATAATTCTGACTTGTGAAGTCAATCAAAATATGAAAATTTCCACAAGAATAGACTATTTCTAGCAATCTAAATGAGTTTCTAATCTTATGCAGACTTTTGATTAAAATCAGTCCTTGAAATTATTTAATTACATGTATATTATATAATTATTTATATTCATTAGGGATACTAAAAAGAATACAATGGTCCTCCTTTATCCCAGTTTTTGAGGTTTTAGTTTGTCAGTCCAAAAATTATAAATGGAAAACTTCTAGAAATACCTAATTCATAATTTTTACATTTCACTCTTCCAAGTAGTATAATGACGTCTCATTCTATCCGAGATGGGAATCATTGTTCTATCCAACTCCCCATTATTCACATAGTAGCTGGAACACCACTGTGCTTATGTTTAAGTAATCCTTATTTTACTTAGTAAAATCTCCAAACAAATATGAATGATACTGTCAGTTTTATTACAATATATTGTTATAATTGTTGTTGCTTATTATAATTAAACTATCATAAATAAGCATTACAGGAAAAAGTCACTGTGTGTGTGTGATGTGTGTGTGTGTGAAGAGAAAGAGAAAGAAAATGTTATATATTACTTTCTGCAGCTTCAAGCAGACAGTGGGAACAAATCCGTTTTATTTTGTTGTCCAGAGTACCTTTTCTAAGTAGAGTTATCCAAGTTGAACTACTACTACATGAATATAAACTTAAAAGTGAACAACAAAATGTGACTAGAATCTATGCAAAACTGTAGCTGAATGCTAATTATAGTTAATGTTTCTGGACATTCTGGCTCTTTTGGGGGGCTTGAGCTATGAGAAAGTTTGATTTTTTTTTGAAACTCAATGCAAAAGTAATTGTTTCTGTCTTTTATAGTCAGATATATTAATCAGAGAGTATTGTGAGTACAATCAGTATAAAGGAACACCCTTTGGCTCTATGTCACTTTCCTATTGGCTCATTGTTAAGGCTGCATTAACTGCCTAAAAATTATTCAAAGTAATTTTCAAAACTAAGGTACAGTAGAGGTCTACAGAAATATTTGTATGGTAGACTTTCTAGAAAGCCTGTCAGCTTCCGGCCTCATGAGTTTTTCTGCCTCCCTCTACAATCTACTCATTATATGTAAATATTCAAGCCACAAGCTTGTTACAAAAGGGAATACAAACATAAAATTTTAATGAGAAACCAGTTTACTTTCTCCAAGTATGATGTATGATCTTTGACCTAATAAAGATCCAAGTACAATTCTTATCCTAGGATGATTTGGTGTTCATCCTGACCTTAAGTAGCCATTTCCTTTCTCTCAGCTTAGAAAAAAAAAAGAAAGTAGCATTGTGAGACTCTATGCAGTGAACCTCAGACAGTGAAAGTGAGGCTGTGCTTCTCTGTGTCTACTTTGCTCGTAGAGTAACTTGAAATGAGATCTAAGTTTAGAATGAGGAATTTGCCTGGATTTCTGTATTCCAAGCCTTACTATTTTAGTGAAAATCAATCTACTTGATATACAGTTAATACCTATTTGCAGATACAAATGGCATATTCATTTGTGAGAAATTATAAACTCTATAGTCCTTTTTATATTTATATGGGTTTTTTGAAAAGAGGAAATGCCTTTTGAATTTCCAAAATAGAGCATAAATCCATCATATTAATAAAACATCTGAAGAAATAAAATGCTTGTTAGCATGAAAATTAACAATTTCTCCTGAATGTTTGAATTGAAGCTCTATCATTTCTAATGCACATAAATATTCACAAGTTCACAGCTTCATAGTTGATTGCCTGATGTTTTTGAGTCAGATAAATTTAATCATTTTTTCCTTTTCTTTCCAAACATTGGTAAATGCCATTTGTTTACTATTTATGGGACATTCTAAAGAAAATTATTTTTATTAATGCATATAAACTTCTTTTTAAGTGCAAAAACAATTTTAATTAAGCTTTTTTATTTTTTGATAGGAACTGATTTGTTTTTTCTTTATGTATTTTCTTTCCACTCCAGGCCTTTCCTCAAGCAACAGAGAATGTATTTTGTATTTGCTCAAATGCTTTCTTCTGTATCCATATGGTTGGCCATAATTCTTCTAATATTTATCAGCCTTTTCCCAGAGATTCTCCTGATAGTTTTGAAGAATGTAAGAAGGAAAAATGCCAAGGTAAGAACTAAGTTTGTATCACAAATTAACTTTTGGAAGGGGCTTCGGTATGTGCCATGAACTAAAAACCTTATTTAGAGAATTGCATTAGTTAAAGCATGTTAAACCCCTCCTTACAGGTTCATCACTTAATTTCCTCTTCTGCATAAAAAGTATAGTAAAAACTTCGTTACCCAATGCAGGTGGTAAGTAGATTCCTCAATAGTGTTCTGTGTGACCTTTAGCAATCCATATGGAGTATCTCATGTGCTCCATATGGAATTTTAAAAGGAAAAATGATTTTATTTTGTATTTAGCCCAGAATTTTCACACCAGCTATTTCCACACCAACATTTCAGCATTAACCTTAGTAATTTCCATGTGAGCTGTTTGCAGATTTTTTTAAGTTGATAATCTCAATTTGCCTTTTTCAAACCTTTCCCCTTCCTTTAATTATAGTGCTGCTTAATCTCGGTGTTGCTTCTAGCCCTTTCTCTCTAGCCATATATTTTAATCAAAGAGAATTCCCTGGATGTGTTTTTTACATCCATATCTTCTGAACACACTAGTAAAAATTCAAGGTTGTTTTTAGGAGTATTTTTATTTTTATTTATTAAATCATAAATTTCTATTGGGATGAGAAGTTATTTCCATCTGTCAGACTATCTGATATTTTCTGAACATTTCTTTCAAAACCTTTAAAGTAAAAGAGGTAGATTAGCCTAGAAAATAAACTTCTGCTAGATTTTGTCTAGCAAGTTAATTAATTATGTCATATTCCTGCCAACACGAGCTCCCTTTTGCCAAAACAAAGAATAGTTTCTGTGATATTGTTACCAACTAGATTATGTAGCACCTCTAAGGGTAGTAGTATAAGCCATGTTTTCCTCATTTCTTTGATCAAATTTGCTAGCCAGATAAAACCCCAAACTGATTTATCACGTTTTGGGTTTTGGGGTTTTTTTTTGTACATTGAATTGATAGGACCCAGTGCTTAACGTTAATGTAGATATGAAGATTTTATTACAATGAAAAAAATCTTGAGCTAGGCACTGGAGGCTCACACCGCTAATCCTAGCTATTCAAGAGGTTGAGATCAGAATCCTGAGTTGCAAAGCCATCTTAGACTTTATTTCTACTTAACCAGCAAAAAAGCTGGATGTGAAAGAATGGCTCAGGTGGTATAGCACCAGCTGGTTCTTAGCAAATAATCTAAATGAGAGCATAAAGTCCTGAGTTAAACCCCAGTACAAAATAATCACGTGATTTTTACCTAAATATCAGTTTAACAGGTCCATACCAACAGGTTTCTCCAAGACGGGCTCAAGTGGCAATTCACAGAAAGCCAAATAAAAAAATGTTGCACTAATAAATTATTTGGTTCCTTTTTATAGTAAAGAATTTGTAAAGGAGGACCTCTGAATTGTTCTTCCATTCTCCCTGTTTGAAGTGCTCTTTAGGGTCCTCCTAAATGTTCTCTTATTTGGGATATCTAACTCCAACTTCATGCTCTAAAGATGATACCTACTATCTCAGAAATCAAAGTCTTCAGACATATCCTCTTCTTACGCCTACTCCTTAAAAGATTAATAGCTACAATGTTTAGTGATATTTATATAGGACATTAAATGGATGGACACTACTCAACACTCAAAAATACATAAGCTTAGATGCTTTCTTTCCACACAAATGGCAGTGAAAGTACAGAGTTGTGGGACTGCAGACTTTTTCACTTAGCAACATAAAATGTTACCAGAAGTTCAGCAGGAGATTTGTTTGTCATGGGTTCTATCTATGATAGAAGGAATTCTTATGTCTGTATTGTAGCTTGGCATGCTAATGTGCTAGAAACAACTAGGAATTTTTCATAACCATTTTCATTCATTCAGTCATTCATTCATTTAGTCCTCCCCTCTCAGAACCAATAAACATTTATTGAACCACCTACTGATGAACATCTCTCTTTTTATCCAATGTCTGAAAAGCTAATCGGTTTTTCAGATGCTGTGGGATTTTCAGAGCTGCAAACGAGGGCAAACTAATTATGAGCATTCAGCAGCACTGCCTTTTTTTTGTATGAGAAAATGCAAGAGCAAAGTAGTATACAAGAATGTATAAAGACCAGCTAAATTATGGCAGCCATAGCTCTTCTAATAGGTCGTATCTGCTTCCATAATGCCCTATTTGACCATATCAGAGAAGCAAAGATGAACTTGTAATCAAGTTGAATGAGTATCTTACCTTTGCCAAAAGGCTGACATTCTCAGTGATTTCTTACTTTGGTATTCCTTGGTAAAGCAATGGCTTCATTTGAAAAAGAAGCAAAGGGTCCTTTTACACTGTGTCTTCCTCAGAGTCTAACAGATTCTGTAATGGGGTAAAAAATGTGTCTAGGGGCTGGGAAGGTGGCTCAGTGGTAGAACGCTTGCCTTGCGTGCATGAGGCCCTGAGTTCGATTCCTCAGCACCACATAAGCAAAATGAAAAAAGCCAGGAGTTAGAGCGCTAGCCTTGAGCTGAAGAGCTGAGGGACAGCACCCAGGCCCAGAGTTCAGGCCCCACGACAGGACCCAAAAAAAAATGTGTTTAGAGTAGAAGATGTATGTTCCTGACTTGAGCCAGTTAAGCACCTGTGTATTGTATACATTTGGCTGGAAATGCCCTATGACAGAAGGTAGCCAGTGCTAACCTTCCTGTGTGTCTTGGCAGCTGCTTTGAAACGAAGACATTGTAGTGAGTAGTGACATGGCTTTGGGTTTTGAGAAAAAAAAACTAGGCTATTTATATTTAATAATTCTATGAGCAGCTTTAGAGTGCCCACTATTCAATTTGATGTTTTTTGACTGAGGGTCCACTGTGAATTAGCTATTATAGTAGGTGTTGGGAATTTAGGGATGAGTCACATATGGCCCAGCTCACAGGAGCTCTTGCGCTAGTTAAATTAAAGGGCATTCATATGGAAACCTTCTGTAAGCAGGTATAAAGCAGAATAGTATAATCAATTATAAGGCTTGTTACACAACACAACTGAGCTATTTTAAGGCCCAAGTCATCACCTCCTGAGGCCTTCAGTAGAAATGCTTAATATAGAAACCTCAAGCAATTATAAACAATTATCTTCAAAAATAGGCCCTCATAGTCATTTAATTCAAAACTGTAGTTCAGCCACATATCCTTCAACCAAATTTTCTTTTTGTTATAAAACTTCATGTTTAAGAACCATAGAGCTTTCCTCTAGTTTATAAAGTGACAGACCTGATAGCTGTACTGTTGACAGTATGATAGAACTACCATTGAGCACTGAATAGTGAAACAGCAAGATAATAGTTTAAAGGGAGTTTGAACTTTAGGATTGTGGTATTTCAAAAAGCTATGTCTCCTTTATGCACAGTCATTGCCTGCCTGTAAATCACTTAAGTATATCTGGACCTTCTAACCAATGGTAAATACCTCTTCAATTCCCAGTAGGGGGAGTTTTCATTTTTCCTTATGTACTGTTTTCTTCTAAACCACAACAATCAAGAGAGGTTGGACTGCCTGCTAGACAGCAGAGAAAGAATCTAGTAGGAAGGGATCTAGCAACAGGGCCATCTAGTGTGGATGTCTATATACGTGGAAAGAAATACATTGTATAGGGAGCTCTTTAAAAATCAAAGACATGGAGCTGGGAAGGTGGCTCAGTGGTAGAGCGCTTGCCTTGCATGCCTGAGGCCCTGGGTTCGATTCCTCAGCACCACATAAGCAAAAAGAAAAAAGCCAGAAGTGGTGCTGTGGCTCAAGTGGTAGAGCACTAGCCTTGAGCTGAAGAGCTGAGGGACAGCGCCCAGGCCCAGAGTTCAGGCCCCACGACCGGACCCAAAAAATAAATAAATAAAAATCAAAGACAAGCAGGGCACCCACGACTCTTGCCTGTAATCCTAGCTATTCATGAAGCCGAGGATCTGAGGACTGTGGTTCAAAACCAGCCTGGGCAAGAAGCTGTTTTATACTCTTATGTCCAAGTAACTATCCCCAAAAGCCAGAAGTGGAGTTGTGGTTGAAGTGGTAGAGTGCTAGCCTTGAGCAAAGAAGCTCAGGGACAGTGTCAGTACCCTGAGTTCAACTCCCAGGACCAGCACAAAAAAAGAAAAATGAATTGAAGATAGGAGAGAAAAAGTGTCAGCTGAGTAAAATTCCCAGAGAAATCACCAAAGACATTTTTTAAAGTTCAACTTAACCATTTTAATAGTAATTATGATAATGATAGCCATTACTGCAATACTTAGTTTTGTATATAGGTTAAGAGAATAATAGCCTTGTAAACCGGATTAGACCAAATAGTTAAATCCTATTGTCGTGGCTATTGAATTCATTGGCCTCTTTGACAAACTGCCTATTGAGATGGTGTCAAAGTTCTCTAGATGACTGCCAAGGAATATAGAAATTTCATACTGTTTTTGTTCATTATCTCCTGTCCTGCTCAACCCCCACTGCAATTCCTAGCTGTTTTTGTTTATTGCTTTAAATTTTCTTTTCTTGCTTTCTAATACTTTCTGTACTTTCATATTTCCTTTATAAAATAATTCTAACACCTAATCTCTTAACCCCTAAAATTTCTCCTTCATAGAATAATTGTATTTCTGATGGTAGGTATCAATTTTTGAGCACACAAATGTGCTTACCATTATACTCTAAGATATAAAGTGGCGCTGTAGCTCAAGTGGTAGAGCGCTCGCCTTGAGTTGAAGAGCTGAGGGACAACGCCCAGGCCCAGAGTTCAAGCCCCACGACCGACAAAAAAAAACTATACTCTTAGATATAGGCTTCTACATTAAACATGGGGTAGAAGATATTGTATCATGTTAATCTTGTAGGATTTTTGCCCACAAAATAGAAGATAGAAACAATAAAAAAAATATTTTCTCTAAGCCAGGCAACAATGGCTCATGTCTATAATCCTAGCTACTCAGGAGGCTAAGATGTGAGGATCATGGTTCAAAGCCAGCACAGGCAGCTAAGCCCAGAAGACTGTTATTTCCATACCACCAAAACAGCCAGAAATGGAGCTGAGGCTTAAGTGGTAGAATGCTAGCCTTGAGCAAGGGACAGTGCTCAGGCCCTGAGTTCAAGCCCCAGGACTGACACAAGAAATATTTTTTTGTTACTTGGTCATCTTCATGCTACCTTCATGTGACCAACATTATTTTAAATGTGAAGAAGTAAAAGTAGTTGTGTCAAAACCTGAAGAAATGGAAGTATTTTAAAAGTTTATGTGACTGCTGGATACATATATTACCTGATCTGCTTTATTTTCCTAAGACTAATTTCCTTAGTCTCTTAAGAAAATAGTATGGGTAATTTTGATTAGTAAAGTTGATTAGTAAATCTCTATTTTGTCTGGGCAGTGACAAAACCAAGCCTGTAAATTATCTTGTCATTTCAGGTACAGAATAAGTAGGAGGAAAACCTCTTAGGTTTTCTCAGTAAAGTTTATCAACTTCGGATTTTCGACTTTTAAAAAAATTGATACCATATCTTGGAAAAATTGAGCCTGATTTTTTAAAAGAGGTCTCTGTAAGAAGAATAGTAAAATTGATCAAATTACATTATGATAGGAAGTTTAAGCATTATTTCAGAAGCAAATGGGATCGTGCATCACCAGATGTTTTACCATTATATAATATTGACTAGATTTTTAATGAGAAATTTGCACAAAGTTCCATCAGTGTGTCTATACAATTGGATAATGGAGATATAATTTGTTCAGGATAGATTGGTGACTGGTGACAGATTGGCCCTGGACAAAGCTTTCTGACCAATGGATTTTGGACAGATAGAAGGTAGTAAAATTAATGATCAGAGATGAACCTTACTTTAGTAAGGTTCTTAAAATTATTTTATTTATAAAGTAATTCATATTTTATATAATGAATATTTCCACAACATTCCCATTAACAAAAGAATTTTAAGTGGTTGTACATAGAAATAATAGCTGGCACATATAATAGACTGTTCCTAACTCTATTTTTACTTCAAGAAGTAACGTCTTCAAAACTAACATGTCATATCTACTTCCAATTCTCAAGGTTTCTTTAAATGTCCTACATCTAAGAGAATATTTACTTTTTCTTTTTTTTTTCTTTTCTTTTTTTTTTGGTTTCTGCATTTCTCTTTTCTACTGCAATTTTCCACCTTTTGTGCAATTGTGAACAAGGTAACGAAACGCCTCCCTTCCTCAGGAACATCTACTATCTTCATGCTTTCTCAAACTTCCAGCAATCACAGTTTCTCTTGGAGTGAATAAGGTGATTTCCTTTCTTAATGTACTGACTTGCTTGCCATTCTCATTGCCTGACACCATTTTCTGATTCTTTACGAAAAATTACTTCTCATGACTCATTTTTATATCTTCTATTGATACTTGTTATTTTCTTTTATTCATTTGTTCACCTTCCAAATTGTCACATGGAAGAGAAATAATCTTCAAAAGCTTGGGAGATATATTTATATATATGTATGTATATGTATATACGTACATATATATGTATATATATATATATGTCTATAGTCTTGCTGATCCAGGTTATGCCATAGTAGCCATGTGTTAGAGGTAGTATGTTCACCAGGACAAGAATATTTCATGCAAAATTCTGTTTGGCATGCTCACAGTACCAGCAAAACTGTTAAGAGGTGTTCACCAAAAGGATGGTAAGGCTTACTAATCAAACCATACTGACTCATCTTACCATATAACTTACCAGTACCATTTCAAAAAAACCAACTTTGCCACTTACCACTAATGTCTATTTACTTCTACTACAAAAAAAATTGAGTTGGAAACTTTCTTAGGTCTTTAAATGTATTCATTTAAATGTTAATGCATTTACTCTATAGTATAATCATTTGTACTTTTGGCCAGAAAGTAGCCTTTAGGAAATGATTTTTGCTTCTCCATTTTTATCATCAGGTAGGTGAAAATCTTCCAGTGCTTTAAGTATCTTTGCCTCACTGTTACAGAAAAATCTGAACTGTAGAAAGGCATCTGACACATTATCCGCCAGACCTTCAGTCAGACCTCTTCTTTTACGAACATTCTCAGACGAATCTAATATATTGTAACAGGTACCTAGTGTTAAACAAGTGGGCTGGCTTTAAAGAAACAGATTAACAGCATTATAAAGAAAAAATGAAAATATCACTCTAAATTTTCTCTGTTGTTGGTGTGGTGAACTTTATACTATTCTTTGCAAACAATATAAAGATGCATTACTTGGAATATAGAGAAATAACATTTTAAATTTACTGAACCCACTTAATATTGTGGCTATTTTTCAGCACTGAATGGCAATGTTATATATTTAATTTGCAAGGGGCAAGTTGTAATTTTGGTGCCACCGTGTGAAAATAACTCATTGATACTGATCAAGCATAGTTTTTCCAAAAGATCATTTGGAAAGTTGAAAATAAATATTCCAAAATTGCATCTATATAATATCAAATCAGTGTAGCATTGCATGTCTTTTTGGGAACTATGTGAAAATAATCAAATGTGTTTGTACCTTCTTGTGCCATGTCTGTGTGTTTTCAGGTATACACTAGTGTTTGTGTAAATGTCTGATCCCCAAATATGTGTTAATGTACCATGCTACTCTAATCATAACTTTTAATGTCAAGTTTTATTCAAGCTAAGTGTTTCAACTTTCACAGGTAATCTGTTTCCTAGCAATTCAGGGGGATGCATGACTAATAATATATAATGCTTCATAACTCATGTTTCTAAAAATGAGTACATTTATCTTATAATTTTGTTTCATTTGCTGCAAAAAATTGGGGAAGAATTTATATATCCTGATGAGGAACTCTTATCCTTACAGTGGCTTCTTTAATGTATACTTTGTATATCCCACTGCAGGGACCTCTGGTACTCAAGAATATCAGAGGTCTTTTATCCATCCATGAAAATTGAGAGTAACAGTTTTACACAGCTTATGACAGAACCTTTTTTACACTTGAATAAAATTAATGATGATCATAAATAAAATTGTGGGTCAGCTCACTTTGAAGCTTAATAACTGTGAGTCCACCTTAAGTCCATTTTTTCATCAGCTACCAATTCCTCCTCCAACTAGCAAAGACTAAAAATTAAGCTAATAGATTGGAATTGTTGCTTTTTACATCCTCAGTTCACCACAATCTATTTATAGGATTATTTTGAAAGGAGGATCTTTTTGCTACAATCAGCATCTTTTTACACATTTTCTCAATGACTCACCTGCACGTGTTTCCTCTCAGTAATGACATCTGCTTCACAAGTAGCCTTCAAAGTCTTTGAACCTTCTTTCCCCAGATTGCTTTGTCCTAAGCTGTCAGAAGTTTTAGCTTTACTGTTTGTAGTTAATTTTGTATCCCCCTGGATTGCTTTCTTTAGCTTGGTCTGTGGTTGGGGGACTGCTGCTGCTTTTGGCCTCTCCAGGGCCTTAACTTTAGAACTGAAGATTTTAAAACAAGTATTTTTATTTTTAGTTTTAATTATTTCTCCTATAAATTGATTTTCAAGTGACATTATTTCTTTTTGAAGGAAAATATTTGGCAGTTTAGGCCACTGAGTTTCTTCCTTGTTTGGTAAGGGAGTTACCTGACTGTTTTTATATTCTCAATATGAATGGTGACCTTTATGTTTGCTAAGGTCATGACCCTGCAAAGAGACTTGAAGACCGATTAGTGGTTTTCGGAGAATGTAGAACATTAATAGACATGAGTTCCACAATGGGAAGAAAATAGTCCTCTCCTTAAGGCCTTTCATTACTACCATTCAAAATGCTTCAGTTTTAGAATGGCAAATCAAAGTTAGACTCCCTCCCATACAACTTCTGCTTCTCAGCCTACATGTATTATACTGAGAACAGAGAAGAATCTATAGCTTCATTAAGTAAATTATTGCTGTCCCTACTCTCTATACTTGATGACTAGAAAAGAACTAGTTAACTCATAGTACATGACCTGTCCCCACCCCCAAAAAATAACTTCAACAGAATGAGGGTATCCTTACAGTAAAGGAAGGGTGTTTTCATAGAAATCTTCTAAAACAATATATGCTCAGACTTCTGTCAAAACTCAGATATCAGCCTGGCACCAGTGGCCTGTAGTTCCATCTACTCAGGAGGATGAGATCTGAGGATCATAATTAGAAGGCAGCCCAGGCAGAAAAGTCTTTGAGACTACTGGAAGTAGAGCTGAGGCTCAAGTTACTACTTGACTGCTAGCCTTGAGCAAAAGAAGCCCCAGGACAGTGCCCAGACCCTGAGTTTTAAGTCCCAGGACCAGCATAGGGGGAGGCAGGGATGGATCCTCACATATAAAAAAAATCCAAAACAAAAAACAATGCATTGCTGGATGCTAGTGGCTCATGCCTGTAATCCTTGCTAGTCAGGAAGCTGAGATCTGAGGATCAAGGTTCAAGCCAGCCCAGGCAGAAAATGAGACTCTTATCTCAAGTTAATCACAGAAAAAGCCAGAAGTAGCACTGTAGTTCAAATGGTAGAGTGCTGGCCTTGAGCAAAAAGGAGTTTAGGGACAGTGCCAAGGCCCAGGACCAGCAAAAACAAACAAAAAACAATCCTGCATGAATTATGAATACATTCAACATTTCCTCAACATCTGCTATGTTCAGGAATTAGTTCACTAGACTCTATGTGAAAGAAAAGGGAAAGATATAATGTCCCTGTTTTCAAGCAACTCCTCATCTATAGGAAGGAATTGTATGGAACTCAGCCTTTGCTGTGGTAGGTAATCCCAGTGGTTTGTTATAATAGTGTTAAGGGAACCCTGGAGCAATCCAAAAGCAAAGAGCAAACCTGAACTTCATCTGACAAATGAAAGGATTAAAATCTGGTTATTGTGTCCCTCCTTTCCTCCCCCCCCCCCGCATGTGAATAAAACTTGGCACTTTCTTAAAATAGTTGCTTTACTCTCATAACAAAATTTACTACTTGGTTTACTTTTTTATGTTAAACAGATGGTTTTATTATTATTTTTAAGTAATCCTTTTAATTCTCTATATTTTAAATTTTTCAGAATCCAAGTGTTGAACTGCCTATGTTATTGTCCTACAAGCCTATTGACAGTTGTTACAGCTAAAAAAGAAAGCATGAAGAAACAACTACAAAAAGTTATCATCTCAGGATACTTGATATGCAACTAAACCACTCTCATATGTCTAGGGTTCAAAATAAATGCTCATTACAATGCCAAATGACTCTTCTAAGCATTACAGTTATCCATCCATGGCCAAAGCTCTACGTTAAAAACTATATGAAAGTTGAAAGCAAAAATACTTAGAATTCTGGCTTTAGATAGAAAATGCAATAACCCACTGAGTGTTCTTTTAATTCATGAATGGATTTAAATAACAGAGTGTCAAGTAGAAGTTATGTAATTGGAATGAATAGATTTTACTAATACAGTATAACTTCTTTGCCTGTCAGAAGACATAGGCTATTTCGGTCACATTTCTTGTTTCAAATTAATGATTTATCTTACTTTTCTTTTGAACACACAAAAGGAATACTTGAAAATATAGAATGAATAAATGGCACCAGTATATCAGACTAGATAATTCATAATCTATTCACCTAAAGACTAATTGTCTTACTAGAATATCTTTGCCCAAAAAATACCTTGAACACTTGTGTAGGAAGTTTTAACTGAGTATTAAGTGGGAATGGAAAAAACTATTTTTCTTCTGAATTATGGGTAGGTAGGTAGGTGTATGGCTACTAGGCTTGAAATTAAAACATAAAAGATTTCAGTCACCTTGTAACCCCTCAACAAGGGGAATAAATAGGTTTATCCAGTGTCACTTTTACTAGGATCTGAGGTAAGATGGGTTAACCCAGATTTATATAAAAGTAAAGACAATTCTGAACATCATCAGCCTTCTATAATTTTACATGTCCAGGAGGAGGAAGTTTGCTTATTTTGAACTATAAACGGTTTTTTATTTGGAAGAAGTTTTGTTTGTGCATATATGCAGCACTTTTTTTAACTTGCCAATTTGGGAAGAAAGCCATCCCAAAGTAGTTCAGCCTGTAGAACCATGACTGCCAAAGTGAATATTGTCTCTTGTAGCTAAGTTGGCCAAGACAATAGACTAATTCAAAACCATGAGATTACCCTTGGTAAAGTCTACAACATGCTGGTGTAGAATGAGGTTTTAATGCTCTAGTGAGGTCACTTAAAGCTTAAAATAAATGTGAAATGTCATCATTTAATGTTAAAATTGAGCAGGTTTTGGGATATAAATGAGCATATTTGACTACTAGATTTGAATGGTCTTTAACTATGTTTTTATGTCAGTTTCCATTTTTGTCTTTCTAGTATGACTGTACTATTAATGTTTATGGTTTGTGTGTGTGTGTGTGTGTGTGAGTGTGAGTGTGTGCATATCCATGCATGCATGTGCCAGTCCTGGGGCTCTACCATTTGAGCTACAGCTCCACTTCTAGCTTTTTGGAGGTTAATTGGAGATAAGAGTCTCATGGATTTTTACGTCCAGGCACCATGATCCTCAGATCTCAGCTTCCTGAGTAGCTAGGATTACAGGTGGGGCTTCAGCACCTGGTTTATGTTGTCTCTTGATATGGGAAAGGATTGGATTCAGTCTATCCCAATGTATTTATGTAGTCCATATGGCACATTTCATTCTTTGATTATATATATATATAAATATATGTTTATACTTATATATATATTTATATATAATATAGTATGTGTGTAAAGAGATATAATTTTTCTTAGATTCCAGAAAAGACGTAATACCAGTTTTCAGAAACCATTACATCATTATCAATCATTTTTCATTATTTAATTTGTTCTCATCTATCAGTATTATTTTTTAGTCATTTACAACTTAAGTATGTTATGTTCTGATAGCTTGTCTTTGAAGTGATCTGCTGCAGGCAAAGTCTTTAAATTCTTTGCCTACCCAAAGAGTTAAAAAGACCAACCCAGGAAAGCTTTTGATGTTTTGTTGTCATTCTTGTTTGTGTTTAAATAGTTGCTGTTGTATTATTACTGACGTTTTTATATAAGAACTATAGGGACTGTGAATAAAAATTGAGAGCCAAGATAGAGATATAATGAAGAACCATTTAAAAGTTGATATAATCAGATTATCCAGAATAGTAGAAATAAAACAGATAGCATGTAAAATGTGTATCAGGAAGAATGTTAGGTGAGGTGGAAGAAAAATGTAGAGTTACATCATAGCTACACACTACACTGTGCTACAGGTCAAATTCAGAATGGCAACAATGTGTACCACATTTCAGCCTAGATCCTTGAGAGGAATCTGGATTTTCTTTTTGAAAAAGTTATTGTTAATGATCTAACAACTGACTAGTTTGGGTCAAATTAACTTGAAATTAGTCATCCAATATTGCTCTCACTACAATTTAACCACCCTTGTGATTTGAGAAGAGGATGAAATATACTAATAGGACCATATTCCTATAATTTGAACATTTCTGAGCTATTAAAATGTCTTTGTGATTTTCATAACTGTTGTCCATTGTTTGAGGATGTTACCTGTTAAACTAAAAATATTCATTCCATATCTACCACATATACACCAGCAATGGTATAAATATAAGCCTAAATTTGCAAACTTCATACCTTAGTGATGGGATTTTTTAAATAACATGCAGTGTGTAAATGTGTAGAATTTATGAAAATGTTGACAAAATCATTTTTCAGCTTGCAAAATGGAACTGCAATCTATACTTTTCACTTAAGTAATTTTTTACATCTATGTTGTTGCTTTCTAAATGAATGTGAATGCCATCTTTTATGAATGCAACTTGCCTTTTTCATTACAGAAATTTTTGTTTGATGTAATCAATAAACTTTGGTATGATATGATGGATATTTAAGCCTCTTTTTTTGGAAGATTTGAATTTGACATCAAAATAATATGAAAGCAATTTGGGGATGGGAAATAAGATTCTAATTTTCTCTTTGCCTATATAGTTCACATAAGGTGGACTTCCTACGTGAATTCAAGTGATTTTTGGAGGTTAAAATGTCTGTGGGAGTTTTTTGTTCATTTGTAAGGTTGTGTGTTGTTATTTCAAAAAAAAAATCAAGCCAGGGGACTTTGGTGCTTAGTGGTAGGGCACATATTAGCAAGGTCCTAAGTTGAATCCCTAGCACTTAAATAAAATTAAAAAGATCCATAAAGGCTAAGGTGTGCTTTCCCATGCACATACTGGTGGCCACATTGGAAGGACTGTGATGTGTATATGTGTCTAAAAATCTTCAATTCTGCTGGGTACTGGGTCGAAAAATTGTTTCTCAAGAACATTTTTTTTTCAGGTATTCCAGATCCTCTGAACTTTGCAATGGCATCATCAAGATACTGTCCCTCACAGGAACAGTGCCAGGTGCCAGTGGCTCACTACTATAATCCAATAATCCTAACTACTCAGATCTGAGGATCCAGGTTTGAGGCCAGGCTGGGAAGAAAAGACCCTGAGACTCATACGTGCAATTACCCATACACAAAAAAGCCACAAGTATAGCTGTGGTTCAAGTGGTAAGAACATTAGTCTTGAACAAAAAACTCAGGGACAGCACCTAGGACCACACACAAAAAAATGAGGTTATGTAGACAGACTAGTAGAGCCAGATCTAGAATCCAGGTATTCTCGCTAGTGTCTTTGCTCTTAACACTGTATTCCTGTCGTTATATGAATAAAGAAAGCACCAAAATATTAGCCATGTGAAAACACCAGAATTGTAGTGCATTCTGTACAACAAAGTTATTATCAAAATGATCAAGATCATGAAAGACCAAGACTGGTGAACTATGCCAGATGAAGGACATAAAGAGGACATGACAGCTGTGCAGCATGGGATCTTAAGTGAGCCCTAGAGTAGAAATGGACATTAATGGGATAATTAGCAAAGTTTCATTATAGTATATAGATTATGTTTGAAGTCACCCTGGTAATATAATAGTATATTTGGGTGAAGTTGAGTAAACATTAATATGTGTTCTATTTTTACTTTAAGTCGGAAGCTTTCACAATTATAAACCAGAAAAATAAAGTTGTTTAAGGAAGCATAGAATATTAGTGGGAAAGAATATTACCCTAGACACAGAGGACTAAATTACAGGTAGGACACTAGTGTAAGCCTCCTTAGGAATCTCAGATCTGAGGATTGCAGTTTGAAGCCAGCCTGGGCAGGAAAGGATGTAAGACTCATCTCCAGGGCTGGGAAGGTGGCTCAGTGGTAGAGCACTTGCCTTGCATGCCTGAGGCCCTGGATTCGATTCCTCAGCACCACATAAGCAAAAAGAAAAAAAGCCGAAAGTGGCACTGTGGCTCAGGTGGCAGAGCGCTAGCCTTGAGCTGAAGAGGTGAGGGATAGTGTCCAGACCCAGAGTTCAGGCCCCACGACCGGACCAAAAAAAAAAAAAGACTCATCTCCAATTAACCACCAAAGAGCCAGAAGTGGAGCTGTGGCTCTAGTGGTAGAGCATTAACCTTAAGAGAGAAAGCTCAGAGAGCAGTACCTAGACTCTTGAGTTCAAGCCCAAGTCTGCTTACATACACACCTGAAAGATAAAAGTATCAGAGTCAAGGATGTATGCAGTAGAGTTCACCAGAATATGTTTTTAGGAAAATCTCTACTTTTCCAATAATTAAACTCGTGAGCTACCAGAGGACAGATGGCACTGCTATTTTAAACATAACCTTTAAGGATGAACATGTACTATTGAAAACTAAATTTACTCTTCATTTTAATTGAATAGTACTATTAGTTAATAGATAGAGCTAATGTGATGGACTCATTCTTTTAAATAAAGTGAGAATACATCTTGTGACAAAAATATTAGTCATACAAGGTTAATTTATACAGTTTGTCAATATTTTTGGAAGCTTTTGAAAGGCCTTTTCATGACATTTAAATTAACTGTTTGGAACTAGAAAGAAATGACAGATTTTTGTTTTCTGTCCATATTTTAAAGTTGGTCTGTATAAAATTTGGATGGTTGTTGATACATTTTTGTCAGTCACCAATGTGCTATCATATATGATCCTGTTGACGTTTGACAAATTTAGTATTCCTCTCCCTAAGATCCTACTTTGGATTATAAGAAATCTTCAGACCATTGCATTGAATCACTGTCTAGTCCAATGTTTATACATTTGGGTTTTGCTTATATATAAAAAAGAACAGTGACTCTTCCTTATGACATGAAATTCAGTTTTATCTAACTAAGGTGTGTGTGTTCACGTAGGTGTGTGCACATGCATGCAGGCATGCACACATACACATGCTCCCCAGGAGTCTTAAAAGTCACTGCCTCATGTTCTCACTTGGCCTTTTCACTGAACGCTGACGTTGTGCCACATGACCCACATTTCAGCAGTTTTTAATTGGCGATAAGAGATGTGAGTCCCTACTGGCTGGCTTTTGGAGAATTTTAATGCTGGAGGTATGAAAGAACAAATTGTGGGAATGTAATCTGTTAACCTTATTTTGACTTTAGTTTGATACTGAAAGCCTAGACATGTTTTGCTTCACACTTACTAAAAAGCTATTGTCAGTGGGTAATGAGTAGGCTTTAAGGTTTACTAAAAATATTCAAAACTATAAACTATAATTTCAAAATGGCTGAGAAAAGAACCTAGTGTTGACTGTGTCTGCCACTGGGTAATGTGATTTAAGGCTGGGTTTTGCTTTTCTGTTTTTTCTGCTTTCCCATAGTTTGTACATCTTTCACAATGCTTTTGGGTAGATCTTATATTAAGCAAAAATTATAACTATGTAGTTCTCAAAATATAAATTCTATTGAGTTTAAAAACAACTGATTATTCCCATCTTCTAAGACATTTTTAATCTGAAGTTAAGTATTGTGTTAGTGCCCTCTTTCTAGCTAAATACTGAATACATACATTGTTGATAATCAAAATTATTCTTTTGCACAAAACATAGTACAAGAGAAATAGAGAACATGGGATTGTTATTCTTGTGTTCATTAACAATTGCATTTTCAAAGATAGTGAGTTCATATAATAGAGTTAACAACTGCCTGGATATACACAAAAGAATGCCTTATTCACATCACTATCTTCGCTATGGTTTAGCAAGGTAATGTAGATGTGTGTGTGTGCGCACACACACACACATGTATACATATATGCACTTACATATATTCAGAATTTTATATAAATTGTGTTATACTGTTTTGTAATTGTGTGTGTGTGTGCCAGTCCTGGGTCAGGGCTTTGATGCTATTCCTGAGTTTTGTGCTCAATCACTTGAGCTATAGCTCCATTTCTGGCCTTTTGTTGACTGGTTAATTGGAGATAAGAGTCTCATAGACTTTCCTGCACAGACTGGCTTTGAACTTTTGATCCGTGTATTTCAGCTTCCTGAGTAGGATTACAGGCATGAGACATTGACATCTGTCTAGTATATTGGTTTGTGGGGCTGGGAAGGTGGCTCAGTGGTAG
Organism: Dipodomys ordii; assembly: GCF_000151885.1. NCBI lineage: Eukaryota > Metazoa > Chordata > Mammalia > Rodentia > Heteromyidae > Dipodomys > Dipodomys ordii. Next base: position 9,090,605 of record NW_012267305.1, read on the forward strand.
AGTGCTTGCCTTGAGCTGAAGAGCTGAGGGACAGTGCCCAGGCAACGAAAACAAAAAAGTGAAGAGACAGCCTGTGGAATGACAGAAAATATTTGCAACTTGTGTTAATACTCCAAATATATAAGGAATCAGATAGATAGATAAATGATCTCATCAAAATGGGTAAAGGACGTCAACAGACATTTCTTAAAAGAAATGATGCAAGTTCCTAGAATCTATATGAGAAAGAAAGTTCAACATCACCAGGGACGTGCAAATCAAAACCACAATGAAACATTACTTCAAGGCTGTTAAGATAGCTATGGAAAAGACAAAAGATAATTGTTGGTGAGGCTGTGGACAAAAGGGAGGACTTGCACACCGTTGGTGATAATAAGAATTAGAACAGCTATTTAATGGAAATCAATATAGATGTTTCTCAAAAAGTAAAACTAGAGCTACTGTAAAACCAATAAATCCCATTCCTGGCTCTGTATGCAAAGGAAGTGAAGTCAGAATGCCGAAGTCAGTGTCCACTGCACTCCCTTGCTCACTGCAGCGCTATTGAAGAGATCCTAGAAGTAGAAATGAAACAACAGAAATATCCCCCAACTGATGAGGGGATAAAGAAAATGTAGTACACATTCATAATGGAACCATGCAGACATCAAGGTAGGAAGAACAAAGGAAAGGTTTGTGCTAGTAAAGGGACCACAAGAGCCCTTCTCACCAAGTGAGAGGAAGTGAGAAGTGCTATTGTCTCAGGTGACCTTTTATAACCTCCAGGATTTGGAGGATCTCACTGCCTTATATGGTTATAGCTATCCCAACAGGCTGCTCTCTCAGGGAAAGGAGGTAGGGATTGATCATTTGCTGCATTTATTACATGGGCCTAGTGTTGCCTAGGGAAAGAGCATGTTAAGTTACCATGAGGGAGGAGGCTTCTGGGCTAACAAGTAGTTTTTAGCTGTGAAAAAGGATAAAATCTAGGTGCTGGTGGCTCAGGCTTGTAATCCTAGCTACTCAGGAAGCTGAGATCTGAGGATCTTGGTTCAAAGCTAGCCCACCCAGGCAGAAAAGGCCATGAGATTCTCATCTCCAATAAACCACCAGAAAACCAGAAGAGGTGCTGCGGCTCAAGTGGTAGAGCTCTAGCCTTGAGCTGAAGAGCTGAGGGACAGCGCCCAGGCCCAGAGTTCAGGCCCCACGACCAACCAACAAAAAATAAATGAATAAAAGATACAATCTGGTCATTTGCAATAATATGGATGAACCTGGAAGACAAGCTAAGTGAAATAAGCCAGGCACAGAAAGACAAATACTTCATGATCCCATTTATAAATGGAAATCTTAGCAAAAAGAATTGAATTAAAAAAACTAGAATCAGGATTTCTTTGATACTTACTTTGAGTTCCAGCTACTGAGCAGGCTGAGGCAGAAGGATGGTTTGCATCTAAAAGTTCAAAGTTCCCCTGGGCAACATAGACTGTGTCAAAAAGGAGGAGAAGGAGGTGACAGAGAAGAGAACAAAATGGGAACAGGTGGGGAAATGTTGGTCCCCTCCTAACTCAGACAGGAGAAATAAGTTTAAGAAATTCATTGTAGTAGGAGCACCAGTGGCTTATGTGTATAATCCTAGCTACTCAGGAGGCTGAGATCTGAAGATCATGGTTCAAAGCCAGCCCAGGCAAGAATCTCCAATTAAGCACCAAATAACCATCAGTGGAGCTGTGAAAGACATTGCCCAGGCCCTGAGTTCAATCCCCATGACTGACCTAAAAAAATGATTCTATGTCATGAAGATTATAGTTAATAACATTAAGTGAAATTGCTGTGAGTACGTTTTATGTTCCAGTTATATTAAAAATAATATTTATGGTAAAGAATGTAAGAATTCGCTTGATTTAGTCATTTACATGTATATATATATATATATATATATATATATATATAAAATGCCAAGTTCTACATTATGTGTGATCTTTAATTTAAAAAAATATATTAATAAAGACCCTGGCTGGGAAGATGGCTCAGTGGTAGAGTGCTTGCCTTGCATGTATGAGGCCCTGGGTTTGATTCCTCAGCACCATATAAGCAGAAAAAGCCAGAAGTGGTGCTCTGGATCAAATAGTAGCATGTTACCCTTCAGCTGAAGAGCTGAGGGGACAGCGCCTAGGCCCAGATTTCAGGCCCCATGACTGACAAAAAAAAAAAGATCCAGAAACAACAAATCAAAGAAAGGTTGGACAAATGGGATTGCATGAAACTGCAGAGCTTCAATAGAAAGCCCACAGATTGGGAGAAGATCTTCACTAGCCATACAATGAACAAGGGTCTCATATCTAAAATATACTTAGACCTCAAAAAATCAAATCCCCCAACAACAAATCCTCAAAGAAACAACTGCCAGATTAATAAGTGGGCTAAAGACTTAAAGAGAAACTTCTCTAAAGAGGAAATAAGAATGGCAAATAGACACATGAAGAAATACTCAACTTCTCTGCCCATATAAGAAATGCAAATCAAAACAAAATTGAGATTCCACCTCACCCCAGTTAAAATGGCCATTATCAAGAACTCTAATAACAACAGATCCTAGGGGGGGCATGTGGCCAGAAGGGAACCCTACTGCATTGTTGGTGGGAATGTAAACTTGAGTTCAACTACTTTGGAAAGTAGTATGGAGGTTCCTCAAAAGACTCCACATAGAGCTCCCCTATGACCCAGCAATCCCATTTTTGGGCATTTACCCAAATGATCACAAGACCATACTAAAGCTACCAGCACAACAATGTTTATCGCAGCATTATTTATCATAGCTAAGAAAGAAAGATGTGGAACCAACTTAGATGCCCCTCAGTAGATGAATGGATCAAGAAAATGTGATACACACACACACACACACACACACACACACACACACGGAATTCTGTGCCTCCATTAGAGAAATGATGCCACCCCATTTGTTAGGAAATGGAAAGACTTGAAAAAAAATTGTACTAAGTGAAGAAAGCCAGGTGCAAAGAAACATAGGTCCCATGGTTTCCCTTTTTTTTTTTTTTTGGTTGGTCGTGGGGCTTGAACTCTGGGCTTGGGTGCTGTCCCTGCACTCTTCAGCTCAAGGCAAGCACTCTACCGCTTGAGCCACAGCGCCACTTCCGGTTTTCTAGTGGTTTATTGGAGATAAGAGTCTCATGGACTTTCCTGCCCAGGCTGGCTTTGAACCACAATCCTCAGATCTCAGCCTCCTGAGTAGCTAGGATTACAGGCATGAGCCACCGGCGCCCGGCCCATGGTTTCCCTTATTTGTAATAACTAGTATATGTCTATAACAAGTAGAAAAGGTCAAAAGCTATGTACATACGACCATACATGATGCTAAGCAAAATGAATCCCAAGATAGGGACACAAGTGGTTTTACCTTTCTTGCTGTCGTTTTTAATGTATTTATAATGTACTATGTTATTTTTTTTTTGTTTCTTTTGTATGTTCTTCCCCCATGGTATAATCCTGTTTTCACTGTATTCTATTCCAGTGCCCTGCATCTTGTATATACATTTTTCTAATTTGGGGAGAGGAAGGGAAATAACAAAATGCTGAAATAAAGACACAGGTTGACCCATTATACAATGAGATGTACAAGACATTTTGTTGCAAACGAACTTTACAACTTCAGAGGGAGGGGAGGGAGGAGTTGGGGAGGTGTGGAGGAAGGGATGGTAGGGGAAAAACGAAGGAGGTAACAATGCTAGATAGGAAATGTACTCATTACTCATGTAACTGTAACCCACTGCACAGTATCTTTACAATACAAATATATAAAAATAAAAAAACTTATTGTAAAGATGATGTACAGAGGGGTTACAGTTACAAAGTAAGGTAATGAATATCTTTTTGAGCAGTGTCAGTCCCTCCCTCGTTTTCTCCCAGTTTTTCCCCCACTTCCCCCCTAACTCCAAGTTGTATAATTCATTTCCAACATAGTGTCTAATGCTGAATTGGTTACCCTTTGTCTTACCCTTTCTGTGCTTCTCTTTCTCTTCCCCAAATCAGATAAGCTTAAACTTATATAGAAGACAAAGGGTACAAAAATAAAAACCTCAACTAAAGAGAATATAACAAAGAAGGAAAAAAAGAACTGCAAACAGTACAATAAAAAAAACTTCATTTCCATTTCTTGGAATTCATTTTCATAAGCATCATTTTATATGATCATGTGCATATAGCCATTGAGCCCTTGTGATCCTCTCCTAAGTATATTCTCCTTCGGTTTCACTGTGTGAATGTTTAGAGTCTTGTTTAATTTATCATGTAATGATTTGTCTTTTACTATTCATTGGGTTTACTTGTAGATTTATAGGTACATTCTAATTATTACAAATGAAGGAAACCATGCAGCCTATGTTTCTATGGTTTGACTTACTTGGCTTAATATAATTTCTTCCAAGTCTTTCCATTTCATTATGAATGGGCCAATGCCATTTTTTCTGATGGAAGCATATTATTTCATTGTGTATATATACCACATTTTCTTGATCCATTCCTCTACTGAGGGGCATTTTGTTCCATATCTTAGCTATGGTAAATAATACCTCAATGAATATCGTCATGCTGGTAGCTTTAATGTGGCCTTGTTTGTGGTCATTTGGATAAATTCCCAGAAGTAGGATTGCTGGGTCATAGGGGAGCTCTATATGTAGTCTTTTGAGAAACCTCCATACTGCTTTCTAGAATGGTTGAACCAGTTCACATTCCCACCAACAATGTAGTAGTATTCCCTTTTGGCCAAATGCCCTCCAGCATCTGTTATTATTAGTTTCCTTGATAATGGCCATTCTAACTGGGGTGAGGTGGAATCTCAATGTTGTGTGTGATCTTTGTCAATTTAAAATATATCTTCTGCATTTAGTGTCAAAGTATTTTATGCTTAAGTTTGTAGGCAAATTTTGGAAGAAGTTCATTTCTTCAGATTTGTCCTTGTAAGCAAAACAATTTTAGGTAATCTTTCTGTACTATGATACAGTAAACAAAACCAATCAATGTCATCTTTGTCCACTATGATGTGTATAAAATTTGCTTGTTTGAATCCTGAAAATCAAGGTTTCTGTAAAGTATTAATTGCTGACATCAGCATAGGTTTGAGACTTATTTTTCTTGTTCACATTTGAAACTAAGAACAAGAACATGTCTGTTCTCAACTGTAGCAGAAATAGAACAGATAAAGTAGACTGCGGGTTCTTCTGACTGAGCAGACAGAAAAAAAAACAGGGCTGTCTTACTCAGTATGAACATTTGGGACCAAAATTTCTTTACCTTAGATCAATGTGTGAAAAAGATTGTGACACGAGTGAATCTGTATTACAATATTCCTACATAAAATGCCATCTACTATGGGCAGCCATTTCCATTTCCTTCATTAGCATTTTCTCCAGTTCTCCACAGTTATAGGACCAATGATTCATTGAACACAGTGCAGAACTGAGCAAGTTTTATCCTTCCCTATAGACTGCAGTAATATGTTTCACTTAACTCTAAAGTTTAAGTGCCTCCTATAATAATTGGGCACTTAAAGGAAAAGCAAGAGGGAATTTTCCAGTTCTCAATTAGATGTTCATTACCAGTACCCTGGGATTACTGGCTCTTTGTACATGCATTTCATAGGATGGATGGATGTTGGTAGGAGTCCTGCGGAACCTAAGGGTCATGTTCACTCTTTTTCTTAGATTCCCTTTACATTGGGTGAGACGTGTCGGTCACAGTTTTACCAGAGAAACAGTGAGTATCATAGGTGGGCAGATTTCTTTATCCATATGTATAAAATCTATTAGACTTTCCTCTGAATACAGTAGTTGTGAAGTTTTTATTCAGCTACAATCCTATCTCAAGTCATACCAAAATATCAGTGTTCTATTATACTTGAGAAAGCGTTTATCATTTGCATCTCAGTGGGACAGTGCATTCCTCTTTCAAAGGGAGGCTCAGATGAGGCTGCTCTGTCCTGCATTGAGTGCCTGCTTCTAGATAGGGCGAGACTGAGAAATAAAGTGCTGGTCAAGCAAATCATCGTAGGGGAGGAGGCATATGATCCTGAGCAGTGAGGTCTGACCTGGATGAAAAAGGGAGCAAGAAGCTAGGGGGATTTAAGGCAAAGAAAAGATAGTGATGAAGTGCAAGGAGGAAGGGGTTGAGTCTCTAGGCTCTCATCTAATCTTTCCCTTATTCTCATCCTCCATCACAAGTTTACTCTCACTCCTCTTGATTTTAACATATTCCATCCTATGCTTACTCTATCAGCCGCTTCTGGAAGCAGACCAAAGGCACAAATAGAGCCTGAGGGAACTGATAGATGACTAAGAAACAGAAAAAGATACTTGGTCACACATGGAACCCACAATTGGCCATTTCATCCACAGTGAAGAATTGTCCTCAGAACATTTTCAAATGAGTAGACCTTTTGTTTGAATTTATAATGCAGACTATTTTCTGTGTACATCTCCAGATTCAACTTCAGAAATAAGTGATAGCATTCTTGAGAGAGAGAGAAAAATTGTTATTTTAACAATATCAAAGCCTGAGGTACATAATGAGACCCTGTCTCAGCAACAAGAAGGTCAAGGTTTATATATATATATATATATATATACATACATATATATACATATATATATGATAAATAAACTGTATGAACATTTAAACCATGATAAGAAAGAATCCAGTCACAAAGGCCACAGATTGTATGATTCTATTCATGTAAATCTCTACAATGGACAAATTCTTAGAGGTGGGTCAGTAAATTGGTTTGGGAATTCTGTCTCAATTAAGGCATTATCTGGGAAAACATCGTATTCTAGAATACTAGACTTTAAAAGTCACATTGCAATTGCTAGAAGGAGAATTTCTTCATGGTTCGGAAGACTACACATTATGTGTATGAAGAATCATAGGAAGGCTGAGAGTTCCAATTTTGGTTGGGTACAATATTTTCAAGCCAGATCTGTGAAATCGTATTTTCTTGGTGGTAGACCATGTGCTTAGCATATGAAAACCCCTGGGTTTGATTCCTAACACTGTTTTTGTTTTTTGTCAGTTGTGGGGCCTGAACTCTGTCCCTGAGCTCTGGGTCTTTCCCTCTGCTCTTCAGCTGAAGGCTAGTGCTCTACCACTTGAGCCACAGTGCCATTTCCAGTTTTTTCTGCTTACGTGGTGCTGAGGAACTGAACCCAGGGCCTCATATATGCAAAGCAACCACTATACCACTGAGCCACCTTCCCAGCCCTCGAACACTATTTTTTTAAGCTGGGATTTCAGCCAACAAAAGTACAGCCAAATTCTACTTGGCTAACTACTAACAGCATGACCTTGGGAAATTCTTATCATCCTTTCAAAACTCAGTTTTCTTACCTAGTGAGTGTGGGTAAAAAAAATAAGAGGGGCTGGGAAGGTGGCTCAGTGGTAGAGTGCTTGCCTTGCAAGCCTGAGGCCCTGGGTTTGATTCCTCAGCACCATATAAGCAAAAAGAAAAAAGCCAGAAGTGGTGCTGTGTCTCAAGTGGTAGAGCGCTAGCCTTGAGCTGAAGAGCTGAGGGACAGCGCCCAGGCCCAGAGTTCAGGCCCCATAACCGGATCCCCCCCCCCCAAAAAAAATAACAAGAACTGGGCATCTCTTGTATGTTTTCTAGGGGGATCAAATGACAGAACAGATGAAAGACTGCTGCTTCTATGGGTCAGACAAAGAAACATAATTTTACTATTAACTTTGTTATTATTAATCGTAATAGCAGCTCAATATCAGGTTAATCTGCTAATCTGATAATGACTTTTCTTTCCAGTCCTGGGGCTTAAACTCAGGGCCTTGGCCCTGTCCCTGAGCTTCTTTTGCTCAAGGCTAGCACTCTACCACTTGAGCCACAGCACCACTTCCAGCCTTTTCTGTTTATATAGTACTGAGGAATTGAACCTGGGCCTTCATGCATGCTAGGCAAGCATTCTGCCACTAAGCCACCTTCCCAGTGCTGGTAATGACTTTTCTTAAAAATTTTTTTCCCTCATATGAAATATAAAACATGTCTTACATAGTAAGTCTTCTTTGTATATTTTGTATTGGTTGTGGTTACTAAAGAACAAAAAAACACAAGTAGTAGGTAAAATAGGGGCCTTAGCTTGGGTCTATTATTTGAATTTCTTTCATCCTCAGGAGTTTGATGAAACTGGCTTCCTTAAATTAAGCTGTTTAATACAGCCACTTTGTTCAAATGCCAGTCTTGAGTTCCAGTTTCTCCTACTAAACATTTCATTGGGTAGGACAGACATTAGCAGTGAAGCCTATATTCTCATTTCCTTGTTTAGGTCTAAAGTTTTCATAGCTAATGTACTACCCTAGGCAAAAGTTAAAGAAAGAAGGACTAGTGGAGTGGCTTAGTTATAAGTTGAGTTCAACTTCTAGTATAACCAAAAAATTTAAAATAAAGAGTTGGGAAATTATGGCTCCAAATTTCTACTCTAGAGGATATTTTACTTCAAGCAGTTAACATTTGTGTTTCCAATATACCTCGTCATTTGATCAGCTAGTCAGCGCATTTTATAAAAGGACTGTCAACATTTATAGAAGTAGTTGCTTGCATTGAAAAAATTATTAACAAATTTAGCCAACAGAACAGAACAAGTTTGAAGGGAACCATTTGTAAAATGAACATCAGAAATTTTCTACCTGTGAAATAGTATCTTTGTCTGAATGCAAAATTTGGCTTTTAAAATGACAACAACAAATGGAACAAAAAAATTTTTTTTGGTCAGTCTGGGCCTGGGTGCTGTCCTTCAGCTCTTCTGCTCAAGGCTAGTGCTCTGCCACAGTGCCACTTCTGGTTTTTTCTGCTTATGTGGTGCTGAGGAATTGAACCCAGGGCCTCATGCATGCAAGGCAAGCACTCTATAACTGAGCCACCTTCCCAGCCCTGGAAAACTTTTTTTTTTTTTTTTTTTTTTTTTGTCGATCGTGGGCCCTGAACTCTGAGCCTGGGCACTGTCCCTCAGCTCTTCAGCTCAAGGCGAGCACTCTACCACTTGAGCCACAGCACCACTTCTGGTTTTCTAGAGGTTTATTGGAGATAAAAGTCTCACGGACTTTACTGCCTGGGCTGGTTTTGAACCGTGATCCTTAGATCTCAGCTTCCAGAGAAGCTAGGATTACAGGCATGAGCCACCAGTGCCTGGCTCTGGAAAACATTTTTAAATGAAGACAAATGAAAATGTCTTCTCAGAAATTTCCTGAGAAGGGATAAAGTCCATGTCAGGGCCTGGACTCATTACTTATTTCACTAATTTCTTTGTCACACTTAATGCCAGGGTGTCAAAGTGACTCTCTGAATTTATACATACATCTGGAAGGGTCTAACATTAAATGAGATTCTATACTAAAACAAGATTATATATCCTATTAGTGGTATTATGTTTGTTGGGATTCTCTTAGTTGCAAATGTTATAACCCAAAATGCAAATCAGTTTTACCACAAAGCAAAATGCTAACTACCTGTGAGGGTGGATATTTCTTTAGTCATGGCTGGATGCAGATGTTTCAATACTGTCATTAAGAATCTGATTATACATGTCAGTTCTGTTCTCCTCACATTGGTTTCATTCTCAGGCAGGCTGTCTTTGCAGCCTCAGGCTCACCCTGCCTGCTCTTACAACTTGCAATTCAATGCAGAGAAGTTCTACTTTTCATTGGTTCCATAAAGTCCTGGGATTGTGTCTCATTGGCTAGGGAAACAGATTACACTGCTTTTCTAAACCAGGGCCATCCTACCACCCTGGAATGGGAGTTTGCTGGCAGTGTGGCATATAGAGGTTCTCTGTGAAGTACATAGATGCTAGCTATGCCAGCAAAGAATGAAAAATGCCTCCCCAACCCAATACATGGCATAGATCCTACTAAAATGTGAAAGTCGATATAAATTTTATCATATAATCACACATCATTGCACAAATTATGCAGTTGCTATTGTCCCTATTGTACAAATCAGTTTGGTTTTGACAACCCATTCACATGTCAAAAAACTTCCTGATTTCTGCAAAAGCTTTGCAAACCAGAGGGAGTAAAGATACCATTTACTTTTATTGTCTCCCTCCAGTTTCATGATTTCAATATTCTAGTTTCTGCAAATCTGCACAGAATTTATGATAATGAAGCCCAATTTTTTTTTTTTTT
>NW_012267305.1:9102526-9125103 GCF_000151885.1 Dipodomys ordii
TTTTTGCTTATGTGGTGCTGAGGAATCGAACCCAGAGCCTCAGGCATGCAAGGCAAGCACTCTACCACTGAGCCACCTTCCCAGCCCCTCAGATGTAGACAGTTTTTGCTACTGCAATGGTAAATAGTCAGAAGTCTGTTTACTTTCAGGCCGTCTTTGCTCTCTCTCTGCCAATCATGCCCAACTTTCCCTATCTCTCCTTTTCTCTCTCCCTCTTTCTCTTTTCTCCAACCTTTTGGCTGGTTCCCTGAATACTGCAATGCAGGCCGGGTCCTGGGGACCACCCTCTAGATTCCCTCTCAAAGGCTAGCTATTTGAGGTTTGAAAATTGTCAGTTTCCATATGTTCAGGTTTTCTTTGCCTGACCTCTGCCTCCTAGTCATCCTCTCTAGAAAGGTAACTTTCCTTGTCTTATAGTTCTTGTCTTTCCTTCAGAGCACCCACACTGTTAGAGGGTGTCCCACCTTTTCTGCTTCTTTGCCTGCTTGTCTACATGCTTGATTGTTCAATATAGCTCCACCAAGTTTTCTCACCATCATGACTTGTTCAGAAATTGGCCATCTTGAGTTTTCCATCTTGGCCACACAGTGGGTTAAGGGTTTGATGTCATCTGATCCTTACCCATCCACCAAGCTTACTCCTCCTACACCCATTTATTCTAATGTGCCTTGCTAACAAGGCCTAATATGCCTTGCTGTTTCTTTTCATAGGTCTTGGAAACTGAAGCCTGCCCATCTGATGTGCTTTGTTAGCAAAGATGTCTAAACATATTGTTGTCAAAAATTTGGGGTTTTGAGTTTTGCTTTTTTTGTTTGGGTTGCCTATTCTAGCACTGACCACGTGGTTCTAAAATATTAGGCAAAATAATGTCATGTTACTGCTGGAATTCCAAGAGTCTATGGCTATTATTTATTTTTGCATGCTGTGAAACTTAATGTGTACAATGTGTGTATATACGTGTGTGTGCACGTGTGCCTATGTGTGTATGTCTGTGTCTGTGTGAACTTGTTATCTGGCATTGTAATCAAGTTATTTGGCTTAAACCGTCTGAGATTCCTGAAGTTTGTTCAATTTGGATTTGTAGGTCAGTGCCAGCCAGTCTACATGCAGTTTAGATCCACTCCATCTCTTCCAACCTGGAAGACAGGCCTCACTCCTGCCTAGACCATCCTGACTACCTCCACCATGGTAAAAGTAGACTGGAGTCTCGCTTGGCTCTATCACACGCAGCTGATTCCTGGTGAAAGACTGCTTTGGATTTGCAAAAACTAAAACTCTTGTGTGAAGGTCTTTCAGTAATATTAGACTTATAAATCTTACCCTGCCTGACCTGGAAAATGCTGGCTATGTTGTTATGCTAGTAAAACAAGTGTAGGCCGGGAGAATATCTTGTGAACTTTGGTTAACTTAGGCATTGTTAGGGTCACCAGAAATCAATCCTCTATCTGTGCTAAAACTCTCATCACATCTACCAAGTTTTGTCATTGAGGAATATTTGTTGTTTCCAGCCTTTTGATAATTATGAAACACGGTGCAGACTCTCTCTGGCTACTTCCTGCTGGCAAGGGGGCATCAACATTTAGGGGTAAAAGGCAGAGATGTGGCCCCTGGGAGAAGGCAGCAGGCAGCAGCTGTCCCTCAGTGGTAGTTCTTCAATGAAATCTGGAAGAGGTTTCGTGAGGCAGAGGCAGGGCAAAAAATGAGAGAGCATATACATGTTAACAAAGGAAAGAATGAAAGTTCCTGTCCAGTTAGAAGGTAGACAGGAATGGACATTAGATGGGCAAGCTTATCCTTATTGACCTCCTGGTTCTGTTTAGTTTTGAAAGGGCAGGCACAAAGTGGCTGATGTAACATCATCTCCTCTTACTCCTCTCCATAGTCCCTTGTTTCCCAGACTGACTAACTCCCAGGGGGTCTTGGTTCTTGTTGCTTGTCCCAGTTGGCATCCACAGGCTTTGAACTCAAGGCCTGGGAACTGTCCCTGAGCACTTCTGCCTGAGGCTAGCACTTTACCACTTTGAGTCACAGTGCCACTTCCAGTGTTTGGCTGGATAATTAGAGATAAGAGTCTTTTGAGCCATGTCTCCAGCCTGGCTCCTTGCTGGTTAGTTGGGAGATGGAGTCTCAGAGGAATTTTTCTGCCCAGGCTGGCCTTGAACTGCAATCCTAAGATCCAAAGAGTCTTTGCCACAAATCCCTTTTTATTTCCAATTAAAGAACAGGAGACCAACAGAAATAATGAGCAGGGTTTCCCTGTAACTTGATAAGAATTGACCAACACATATTTGTCATAGTTATTTCTCTGTGGGTCTGCCTAGATACTTGAAGGAGGAAAATCTGTAATAAAACTCCATGGACACCGGGCGCCGGTGGCTCATGCCTGTAATCCTAGCTACTCAGGAGGCTGAGATCTGAGGATCATGGTTCAAAACCAGCCTGGGCTGGCTCTTATCTCCAACAAACCACTCAGAAACCCCAAAGTGACACTGTGGTTCAAGTGGTAGAGTGCTTGCCTTCAGCTCGAGAGCTGAGGGACAGTGCCCAGGCCCAGAGTTCAAGCCCTATGACTGACAAAAACAAAAACAAAAACTCAGTGGACATGAGAGTTTTAACTTACACTGAGACCAAATTAAATAAAATGATCTACAGTCCAGAGGGAAGGGGGGCGGGTAGAGATATTGAAAGGTGAACCCTAGAATGGCTAGGTTTGGGGAGGGAACCTAGAGGGGGATGTTCCCCGGGACCCAGACTGCATCATGCTCTTGTGGGCCCAAGCCAAAAGGCTGGAGAAAAGAAGGAGAGAGCAAAGAAGAGCCTGAAAGTAAATAGACTTCTGAGCATTCCATTGCAGTGAAAACTGTATCTCCGAGAATATTTAGGCCAGGCCTCATGGTGATGGCAAGAGGTGTGATGGGCAGCACCCTTTAAGAGCACAGTTGGGAATCAGTCTGATGAGTGAAGCAGTGTGAAACCAGAGAACCTGCAGAGTTCATTCAACAGAGTAAAGTAAGGGCGTGGAAGTGGATGTGGCAATGGTATTGGTGAAAAGTTGGGTTTGCGGAAAAGGGGTGATCAGGAATTCTAACAGGTTCCACGTTATACTTTTCAAACAGCATCACTAGGTATGGGCCAACCCTTTGACACGTGAATCACCAAGGACAGTTGATATTAAAGATTAGAAGCCGCCCGTTGTTGGCTCATGCCTATAATCCTAGCTGAGATCTGAGCATCATGGTTCAAAGCCAGCCTGGGCAGGAAAGCCCATGAGATTCTAATCTCTAATAATGCACTAGAAAACCGGAAGTGGCGCTGTGGCTCAAGCATTAGAGCACTCGCCTTGAGCTGAAGAGCTGAGGGACAGCCCCCAGGCCCAGAGTTCAAGACCCACAACCAACAAGAAAGTGTCTTGCTCAGGGAAGAAGTTGTTATTTGTCATGACTACATAATTAGCCACTATATGGATGACAGAAAGTGCTCATATAAGCTCAGTCTCTTTCTCCTCTTGCTCTTTCCCACTCATACTCATCTATCTACCAATCATATAGTCACTCAATGTTTTTTTCACCATTCTTTCAATACTTAGAGATGGCATGCAGTTCAGATTATGCTGCATATTCACCTTGCATGCAGATAATGCAATCAAGGTCATGCATGTTTTCTCCTGCTCTTGAAAATACATCAAGAATATCATTTAAGAGGATTTGAGTGCTCTGGAAGTTATAGGTTAATAAGAAACTGTATGAAATCATACTGAGGGATCCTCTATACCCTCTGGCTCAGTTTCCATCCGTGATGACAGCATTTTGGGGGGTACCAGTGAGGAATCAAGTGGCTTACCCATAATAAGCATACACAGCCACCAAGCACCTCTTTCCTAACCTTAGTGGCAATATCTATAATAAATAAAATAGTACAGAATATTGTTTTTGTTTATTTTTTTTGGTCAGTCGTGGGGCCTGAATTCTGAGCACTGTCCCTCAGCTTTTCAGCTCAAGGCTAGCACTCTACCATTTCAGCCACAGCGCCACTTCTGGCTTTTTCTGCTTATGTGGTGCTGAGGAATTGAGCCCAGGGTCTCATGCATGCAAAGCAAGCACTCTACCACTGAGCCACCTTCCCAGCCCGAGAATATTCTTATATATACATCTTTGCCCAAATCTCTATTTCTCTAGGCGATATACTGAGTCAGAGGATGTTTGCATCTTAAGGTTCTCAATACTGATTGCCAAAATTGCTTCCTAGAAAGATTATACCAACTCATGCTCCTGTAGTGCCTGAAAATGCTTGGCACATTATGTATACCAAAGAAAAATGCTTAAAAATGTATTTATTAATCTGTTGAGTGAAAAGTAGATTCATAAGTCAGGTACCATTGGCTCATGTCTATAATCCTAGCTACTCAGGAGACTGAGATCTAAGGATAGTGGTTCAAGGCCAGCTGTGCAACAAAGTCTGTGAGACTCTCATTTCAAACTAACCACAAAAAAAGCCAGAAATGGTAGAGTACAAGAGCTTGCAAGAGTGTCCAGGTCTTGAGTCCAAGTCCCAGGACCTACAAAAATAAAAAACCCCACAGAAATCATGATTTTTTGTTTATGTTTATAAGTATTGCAGGTAAATACTTGCATGTATTAGATTTTTGTAATTTTTTCTTTCTGAGAATTATTCCATCTTTTGGCTATTCCCATTGCATTTTTATTAATTTAAAAGTACTGTTTATGCAATAAATAACTTACTCTTTAGCACTTTTTTTCAGTGCTGGGGATTGAAATCAAGGAAGTTCTTTTGCATGCTAAGTACATACTACCACTAAGCTATCCACCCGAAACTATTTTTTAACAGAGTTTTTGAAATGAGAAATTTAAATACCAAACATTTCATCTGTTTACATCCTATAATTCAATGTATTCATTCTGATAATGTCTGCCGAGTTGAATGTCAGCACAATCAACTTTAGAACAATTCATTAAGTCAGAAAGAGATTCTGCTACCCGTAGCTATTACCCTCAATCATTCCCTCCTCTCCATTTTCCTGGGACACATTATCCTTTTATATATATAGTTGACTATGTTAGGTTTTTAAAAAGAGGTGGCCGAGTAAGAACTGCACCACGCACATAGTATTCAGATAAGGGGTAGTTTTATTCATTGTTCAGGCTGGCACCAGGCCATCTTGGTCCTCCACGTGGTGGGGAAAGGCCTGGGAAAGAGAGCTGGAAAAGAGAAGAGAAGGAAAGAGCTGAGAAAGAGCTAAAAAAGAGCAGAGAGAGCAGAGAGCTAGAAAAGAGAGAAAAAAAGCTAGAAAAGAGAAGAGCTATGGAAGTGGCGCTGTAGCTCACATGGTAGAGCGCTTGCCTTGAGCTGAAGAGCTGAGGGACAGCGCCCAGGCCCAGAGTTCAAGCCCCATGACCGACAAAAAAAAAAAGAGAAGAGCTAGAAAAGAGCAGAGAGAGGGTGTCTGGGCCTGGGCTAGGCCTTATCTAGGGTATGGGTGGAGAAAGGTGTGGCCACATCAAATTCAGATGTGACCTCAGCGGATGCAGATGTGACCTCTTCCAGGTGTCACAGTTGCCTAGGTAACGCAGGTACTGGGTGGAGACTTTGCTGCAAGGAGGGTGGAGTCTGCTCGCCATCCAGGAGCGGACCTTACAGACTATTGTGGACATTTCAGAGGAATGGAATCATAAAGTGTGTGTGTGGTCCTTTTGTGCCTACCTCTTTTAATTAGCAAATCACTTTCAAAGTTCATTCATGTTGTAGCATGCATAAAAACTTACTATGGCGGAGTAATATTCACTGTACCGATATACCACATTTTGTTTTTGCAATCATTTATTGACAGATATTTGGATTGTTTCTATTGGCTCTAATGGATCATGTTTCTATACAAGTTTTTTGCACAAGTCTCTGTGTGGAGATAGGTTTTCATTCCTTTAAGCTGGGAGTGGAACTGTCGCACCATTTGGTAAGTGTATATTTAAATCTTTGAGAAAGTGCTAGATTATTTTACATACTCCTTGTACCATTTAAGACTACCACTGTTAGGCATCAGTGGCTCATGCCTGTCATTCTAGCAAGCTAAGGAAGCTGAAATCTGAGGATCACGGATCAAAGTCAGTCTGGGCAGGAAAGGCTGTATGATTCTTAGTTTCAATTAACTATGAAACAACTGGAAATGGTTTGGTAGCTCGAAGTGGTAGATCACTAGCCTTGAGCACAAAAGCTCAGGGATAGTGCCCAACCCTGAGTTCAAGCCCCAAGGCTAGCGTGCATGCACACATACAAAACTACCATCAGTGAAGAGCGTTAGTGAATTTTCCCACATTTCTTACCAATACTTTTTACTGCCGATATGTTTTTTACAACCATGTTTGTGTCTGTGAACTGCATCTTATTGTGTTATTGGCCTACGTTTCTCTGATGGCTAATGATATTGAACATTCTTTCATGTACTTACTGCATCTTCTGATTATTCAGGTATCTTCCTGCCTATATTTTTCTTAAAACTGGGTTGTCTCTTAGAATTGGAACAATCATACATATACATATGTATGTTCTGGATACAAGATTTTGTTAAAATCAGGTATATGATTTTCAAGCATCTACTGCTATTTTGTGGGCTGTATATTCACTTTCCTAGTCGTGTCATTTGAAGTACATTTAAACATTACTATCACACGTGGCCTTTAAGATCCTGACTCATTTACTTGCATAGCAGATCTTAAAGTGGGATTATTGGCTTATAGAGCACTGACATTTTTGTGGGGTTTCCTATGAATAGCCAAAATGTTTTACAAAAGGACTAGATTGAAACAATTGAAAGGGAATAGCAATGCTAATTGAGGGCCACCAAGAAAGAAGGGGGCCACTGGTTTCATCTGTGGTCAGTATTCAGAGTTAATACTCCCTGAGGAGGAGGAAGACAGTGTTTATTTCAACTTGCATTTTGAAAATACTGGCAAAGCTACTTCCATATTTCTTATGATTTTTTTCTTTGGAGTTATCTATTTCTTTCCTTAAGCGCATCTTATCTGTATGTATACCCTACAATAAAAATCGTAGATAAAAATTCTGCTGTTGTTTTGGTTCTTTTGTCTTTTGTTGCCATAGTTTTAGTATGATGTGTTCAGAAACCACTGCTTAGATCAATGCCATGAAAGTCTATTCCTATGTCTTTCTAAGGACTGAATATTTTAACCCTTCAGATCACTGATGTCCTTTGAGTTCAATTTTGCATAAAATATGAAGTTAGAGCCCAGTTTCATTGTTCTCATGAGGTCACCCGCCTCTTATTATTTATATTGTAAATCTTCTAATAGCTTCCCATACCTAACTTTATTTTTTCTCTTGGTTATATACAGAATGGGGAACTATCCATAAGTAGATCAATGTCATTCTTTTCTATATTAGATTAAGGAATGTCTTTCCTGCCTGTCATCTCATACCTTTCAGAGTGCCATTCATTTGTGACTTAATTTTTAACTTATTTACAACTGTAGTATTACTGAAATTCCTTTTTTAAAAATTTTTTATTTTTGTCCCAGTCCTGGGGCTTGAACTCAGGGCTTGGGCATGGTCTCTGATATTGTTTTTTTTTCGGGGGGGGGGTCCGGTCATGGGGCCTGAACTCTGGACCTGGGCACTGTCCCTTAGCTTTTCAGCTCAAGACTAGCGCTCTATCACTTGAGCCACAGGGCCACTTCTGGCTTTTTTTTCCTGCTTATGTGGTGCTGAGGAATCAAGCATGCAAGGCAAGCACTCTACCACTGAGCCACCTTCCCAGCCCTGTCGCTGAGCGTTTTTGCTCAAGGCTAGTGCTCTACCACTTGAACCACAGTTCCACTTAATAGCTTTTTGGTGGTTCATTGGAGTTGAGTTCTCAGGACTTTTCTGCCTGGGCTGGCTTCGAATCCTGGTCGATCTGTTTCCTGCGTACATAGGATTACAGGTGTGAGCCAACAATAGTGAAATTCTTAATGCCATCTTTTCCACAGTAGTGGGGAAATTCTAAGTTGTTGTTTCTTTGTCCTCTGTACACATTCATGAGAGAGTCCTGCTAGCTAGCTATTCTGTCAATGGCTTGCAATCAACACATTCAGACAGCTGAAAGGTTGGTAGAAAGGAAGGGGGCGGTATGTTTTCATCACCCAATTTGCTCAGGTATAACTCAGTAATTCCCCACCGAATGCTTAAAAACATCCACTTGGAATGATTGGCATAAGTCTCCTGCGGGAGATTTTGGGAAAATATATTCAAAAGAAGGCACTTAAAGTTCGTGCCTTCTAGTAGTGGAGTAAAATTGGGGCGAATCTGGGATGGGGTTTCAGACCTTGGCGGATTTAAGCTGAGAGCCAGAGGTAGGGATCTGCGAATCTTCTAGGCAGAGCTCTCCAGCCAGGTCCATGCGGACTTGAGGTCCAGGCTAGCAAAGGGTTCCTGTGGTTTCTCTCTTTAAGAGATGCCCTCAGAAACAAAGAGTTCTCAGAATTGGAAAGGAAAATGTACTAGAACCTTCCATGTTATGACGCTTACATTTGTTTCACTTAAGGAGTTTAGCTCACCTGTTGAAACCTTTATAAGTAATAACTCCATAAACGTAGGGTTGATTAATTGATTGCTTGCTCTAAAGCAAGTGAATATGCCAAGTACATCAGGGATGGCTGTCTAGGCTGGATCCCAGGGCGTGTGAGAATCATGGATGTGCAGGAGGGGGACTGGGTACCCCCTAAACCTCCGAGATGCCGGTGTTCATGGGAGGAGGCTAAGAAGGACCCATTTCAGCCTCAGCCTAGGCCTTTGGGGGACGACAGTTCAGCGTTTGTCCCTTCTTGGCGCCAGCTAAGACAGCACCATGAGGACATCTTGTGCCTGCCCTGCGCAGTGTCCCCTACTCCCTTTACCCGCCTCCACAATTGTTAGGCCCAGTCCTGGCCAGGAGGCCAAGGATCCAGGCGCGCAGGAGTTGCCAGGAGAGTGCACAGTCCGGTCGTGCTCCTCCACCACGTGCAGTGCCCCGCGGGCCCTGGCCTTCCCTCCCCCGCCCAAGGGCGTCTCCGCGGGCTTTCTCCCTTTTCCACGGCTCCCGCGCCGGTCCCATCCTCCAGAAGCTCTCCGGCGACGTGGGTGTGCACCCAAAGGCGCTTGACCCCGCCGTGGCAGCTGCTCCAACAGTTCAGCCCCAAGTCCGAATTAAGTGTGTGGCTTCTGGGAGCGCCGCGGGGTCCGGGGCATCCGTCCCGGCTAGCGGGGGCTCAAGCCCGTTGGCCAAGGTGGCGCCATCGCAGCAGGGCGGAGTCCTGGCTGAGGCCGGGACCCCGCAGCCACCTTTGGGGGGTCATGGCGCGAGCCCGGTCGAGCCGGGCAGCGCGAGGACTTGGAGGACTGCCCTGGTCCGGAAGCCGCATATAAGGATGGCAGCTGCACGGAGCCGACCCCAGATGCGGTTGCCCGAGCCTCCAATTCGGGATCTCCAGCAGGAGGTCGCCCCCGAGCCCCCCGCCCGGAGCCTCCCGCCGGCGCCAGATGACGGCGCGCCCGTGCCGCTCGGGCAGGTGATCCCTCTGCAGGTGGACATGGCTATGGCCCTGCAGCGTATACGGATCGCCGATCAGTACGGCGTAGACTACCGGGACCTGCGGAAAGCGGTGTACTTCCCAGGTACGTCTGTCCGCCTCGGGTTCTTGGGATTCACGCGCCACTGGGCTGCCGCGGCGGTGCGTCTCTTCTCACCCGCTCCCTCCCCAGCCGCCCGCGCAAGCGCACGGGGCGCCAGAGCCTCGCTTCCCAGGCGCCCGGCGCCCCAGCCTGGAGCCTGCGCGCTGCGCACGCCGGTGCAAGCTTCCTGGTCTTCCCTCCCTTGGTGTCATCACCACTGACGTGGTACACCCCAGAACTAAGCCCCCCGAGGGGGACCAGCCCTGAAAGCGTCCCTCAGGTGGAAAATGGGACCCCCCTTTCTCGCTTGCTCGCTCTTTCCTTTTTTCTTTCTTCCTTTTTTCTCTTTCTTTCTGTTTCTTTCCTCCCTTCATTCCTTTCTTTTCTTCCTTTCTTTCCTCTTTCCTCCTTTCTTCCTTTGTCTTTCCTTCTTTTCTTTCCTCTCTTCCTCTTTCTTTCTTTCCTTTTCTTCCTTTCTTTCTCTCTCTCTTCCTTTCTTCCTTCTTTTCCTCTTTTTTCCTTTCCCTTTCTTCCTTTCTTTCCTTCTTTTTCTTTCCTTCCTTCCTTCCTTTCCTCTTTTTCTTTCTTCCTTTCTTTCGCTTTTTCTCTTTCATTCCTTCCTTTCCTCCCTCCCTCCCTCTCTCTTCTTTCTTTCTTTCCTTACTTGGTTCCTTCCTTTCTCTCACTCTTCTTTCTCTTCCTTCTTTCTTCTTTCCCTCTCTTTCTTCCTTTCCCTCTCTCCACTCCTCCTTTCTTTTTTTGCCCTTTGCCTTTTGTTGTCAAAACAACCCTTGTGGAGTGGAGTCCACGAGGTGCTGGGCGCTGGGATTTTGAAATTCCCCATGGGCTGCCTGTGGAGGTGGTGGCCGGGTTCTGTCCAGCACTGTTCCTCACCAAGCATCTTGTCTCTCCACAGTGTGGCCCTGCATATTGCCCCAACGTGGGCTTTGTCCAGCTTTGGCGCTGGCTCTGCAGGGCTGGTGCAGTGCCCCTCATGATCCATGCTGACGGGGGCAGGGGTCGTTGGCCACGTGCTATAGTAAATGGACCTGCACATCTTCTGCGCCCACCAAGCTTGGGGCTCACCACAACTTCCTTGGCAATAGGAAAATCGATAGTGAAAAAAAGTACACTTGGTGGCAACGTTTCCCAGATCTGGTAGCCACACACATCGCATGCTCCAGATGTGGCACCTGAGTGGACAATATCCATGAATTAGAAAGAGGCCACATGCACCCCTTTCCTTAAACCACAGGAAACAAATTAATGCTGCTTTTTTCCCCCTGACTTGCTTGGAGGCACTCAAAGTTATTTTCTACACATAATAATAAATCATCAAAGGGACTGTGGTTGTGGAGCACAGTAATCTCTTAGTCTTAAGGACCATTGAAATACTTTTCGGAGGCGACAAAACCTCATGGACACTTTCTGTGCAGAGCAGACAAGTATTTTGTGTATTGTTCTCATTTACCTCTTGTTTCTTCTTATTCTTTTATTTATTTATTTTTGGTCAGTCCTGGATCTTGAACTCTGGGTCTGGGCGCTGTCCCTGAGCTCTTCAGCTCAAGGCAAGTGCTCTACCATTTGAACCACAGCACCACTTCTGGTTTTCTGGTGGTTTATTGGAGATAAGAGTCTCATGGACTTTCCTGCCCAGCCTGGCTTTGAACTGCGATCCTCACATCTCAGCCTCCTGAGTAGCTAGGATTCCAGGCATGAGCCACCTGCTCCTAGCTCTTGAACTATAATCTTAAATGTAGAAAAGGATTTCATATATATTCAAAATGTTCATCTATCTAAAAATAGGTTTCTCAAGCTTTCTTTTTTAGTACAGAGCTTTCTGAAAGAACTCATCATCTCAGCACAAATGTGCATACAGGATTTGTCTTGGGCTTTGTTTAGGTAAGGGGAACACTTCATGAAGAGAGGGATGGTTGAATTATCACATGCGTTAAAAATTCCCAGATAGGCGAGGAGTAGGGGTGGGGTCAGTAGAGAATAGGGTATTTCTAGCAAAGAAAATAAGATGTGCAATGACAAGCAGAAGGGGGGGGGCAGGTAGGGAACATAATAGGTTTAGATACCTTTAGATACTATTAAAATGCTTCTAGACTTGTAGTACTAGGTACTTGGGACTCACATAGAGCCTGAGAGTTTATAAGCAGCCTTATTTAGAAACTATAGAACAACAGACATAGTGGTATACATCTGTACTTTCAGCATTAGATAGGTTAAAGCAAGTATATTAGGAGGTTGGGCATTGTAGTGAGACTTTGTTTCAAGAACAGAGGACCAAAACAGAGAGTGTAAGATGATTTGTCGAAAGTACAGAAGGGAGAGGAGAAAAATAAATTTGCAGAGATACTCAGGCATCATATCAGGCCAAGCTTTATAAGACATGTTCAAGAGTAAGCCAAGCTCAGAGAGACGCATGTTTTCTTCATAGGCAGAAGCTCAATCTACAATACATGGGGACATGATACATTATACAAGATTCTAGGCATTCACACCTAGTGAGGTCCAAGGAAGATTCTTTTGTTTTTTTTTTTTTTTGGTCAGTTGTGGGGCTTGAACGGAGAGCCTGGGCATTGTCCTTGAGCCTCTTTGTGCTTGAGGCTAGCGCTCTACCACTTGAGCCACAGTGCCACCTCCGGTTTTTGAGTGGCTAATTGCAGATAAGTGTCTTCGGGGACTTTTCTGCCAGGGCTGGCTTGCAATCTCGATCCCCAGATCTCAGCTTCCTGAGTAGCTAGGATTACAGGAATGACTCACCCGTTTCCAGCTTTAAAAAGCATTTCCCAAGCCGGGTGCCAGTGGCTCATGCCTGTAATCCTAGCTACTCAAGAGGCTGAGATCTGAGGATCATGGTTCAAAGCCAGACTGGGCAGAAAAGTCCATGAGACTCTTATCTCCAATTAACCTCTAGAAAACCAGAAGTGGTGCTGTGGCTCAAGCGGTAGAATGCTCATCTTGAGCTGAAGAGTGCAGGGTTAGCGCCCAAGCCCAGAGTTCAAACCCCATGGCTGACAAAAAAAAAAAAAGTATTTCCCAAAAGATTTCTTTTCTTTTTTTTTCTTTTTTGGTTGGCCGTGGGGCTTGAACTCTGGGGCCTGGGTGCTGTCCCTCAGCTCTTCAGCTCAAGGCGAGCGCTCTACCACTTGAGCTACAGCGCCACTTCCGGTTTTCTGGTGGTTTATTGGAGATTGGAGTCTCACGGTCTCTCCTGCCTGAGCTGGCTTTGAACCCCGATCCTCAGATCTCAGCCTCCTGAGTAGCTAGGATTACAGGCGTGAGCCACCAGCACCCGGCCCAAAAGATTTCTTGACCCTGTTGACTCTTAACTCTGCAAAGAATTGCATCCTGTCTTGATGAACTCGGATTGCCCTATAATAATATTAGTTTCCTGTGTGCTGTCTACAGCACTGCCTCTGGGGCTTCTGCATGACGGTTGGCCTCAAGTTTCCTGGGTACTGATTGCTCTGCCTTTTAGTTAGCAGTGCCTGTTTTTCCTTTTTGTCTTTCCTTTTGTGTCTCTAGGTGAGCTGTCCTTTCTTGGGCTGTTAACTCTTTCTACCAGCACCTCGGATTGCCTCATCCTATCTGCCATTATTCTCTTTCCTGTATTATATGTTAACTCCGAAGATAACCAAACTAGTTAGAACTATCTGACAAATAGGAATAAATGCATTATGAGCAGGGAGAACCTTGGGGATTCTATTCCTGTGAATACATGTGAACTTTCACACATGAACTCAGTGATACTTTGGTTTTCTTTCTAGTTCTTAGTTGTATTGTTAAATTGAGCTATTACGGAGTACAGATTTGTACTATGCTAATAAAACAAACCAACCAAGCTAGGACCTAATGAGTTACGCTGCTCAGAAGGCAGTGATCTAGTGGATCATAGTTCAAGGCCAGCACTGAAAGAAAAGGTTGGGAGTCTTTACCTGCAAAATAATCAACAAAAAGCTAGCCCAGAGGTGTGGTTGTAGTGGTAGAGCAACAATGGAGCAAGTTAGCTGAGTATGACATCAGACTCTATTACTGGCGAAAGCAAAAGTACTAAAGACCAAAACCACCACCACTAACATCACCAACAACCCCAACAAGTATGTTGAGAACCTATCAGGAAATGAGACTATGTTTTATTTCTTGCATTTCAAGGCACACCTGGAATTGCTTGGCACTAGAAAACATTTTGTTCTTAGAAGTTACTCACAAGAATTGAAAGCAAGCAGAGCACCAGTGTCTCCTGCCTGTAATCCTAGCTACACAGGAGGCTGAGATCTAAGGATCTCAGTTTAAAGCCAGAGCAAGGAGGGAAGTCCATGAGACTCTTATCTCTAATTCACTCCAAAGGTGGAAGTGGAGCTGTGCCTCTAGTGGTAGAGTACTAGCCTTAAAGCTCAGGGACAGCTCCCAGGCCCTGAGTTCAAGCCCCAAGCCCTCCCTGTCCTTTTCTGGCATCTTTTCAAGCAAACACCCTCCAAACACTCAGTAAATCACCGCCACCACAGAGAAGAAGGAGAGCTTGGGTCCATGAGCAGACAAGGGCCTTCTGCCTGTGGACAGGTTCGGCTCCCTTTGTCTTACTACCAGATTATGTTCTAGAAAGAGCTGTGACAGGAGCCCAGTGTCACAGCTCCTTCTTTTCCATTGTCACCCAGTCCTTCCCCATCTTGTGACTTTCAACCCTGGGAAGGTGACCTCAGGGAAATGCTGAAGTGAGCCTTCAGGGGGTCTCTGGGCAATGTTCAGGGTAGAGGGAGCTGTCAGGGCCAAGGCTCTGTGAAGGGAGTACCCATAAGTTCAACTGAACATGACAAGGACCCAGGTGACTAAGGTAGAGTGAGTGTTTGCAGTCATTGTGTTGGTGTGCGCATGCGCTCATACGAGAGAGCCCTGGTGTAACTGAGTATGGATCATGTAGTTCTTGCTGATTACTTACGCCCTTATTCCAGTCAGATGAGGAGCCAGGCATAGGAAGTAGTGGAGCAAAGGAATGGCTTGTGTTTTTACAAGATGCCTCAAAGCTATGTGGGGAATAGGCTGGAGGGGACACAAATGTACCCGCAATGGGTGAGTGTGGTGAGGAGGCTATTGGGGTTCAAGATAGCAGCTGGAAGCCGAAATGTGATGGCAGAGGTGGTGTGCAGTAATCCCATGCCGGATATAGTGTCAGGATAGAGTCAAAAGGGGTTTGCTCATAATTTCGATGGGGACAATGGAAAGGGAGTCAAAGATGGATTTGGTGTCAGAAGCAGCTCATGGCAGAAACTTTCATTAGTGGAGCTAGGGATGGCTGCAGGAGGACCAGGTTTCCCAGGCAAATCACAAGGCTAGAATAGTTCATTTTAGGACCCGTGAACTTTGGTCTCACTATTAGAGATATAGCCACATGATACAGGCAGTTAAATGTAAGAAGTCTGAGCTAGGGCTATAAATTTGGGTGTTGTCTGTCTTAAAGATCCTTAAAGCCTGGATGGATGAGCATGGAGGTCTGTCAGAAAAGAGAGTTGTTTATGCCCCATCAGTTAAGATTTGCGGGTGACCTGTGGCTCTTCCCCCAAGGCAACATACATTTCAGGAGGGAGGAAGGCACAAATTCCAAGGAGTGCTTCGAAGCGACATATTATGCTTTGTTGTTTAAATGTCTGTGCTGTCAGCTTGGCTGACAAGTTGCTTTGACTCCTGCTCTGTGGATCCTAGTCTGGAGCCAATATAATCTTCTGGCAAGGAGGTGAAGATGTTGGTGTATGCTTAAAACTCTGCAAACAGAGGAACTCTCTAAGATAAGTGATCCTTCTTTGTGCACACCAAATGTTATAGTGTAGGCATTGCATTTATGGAATAACTATGACGAATCTTTCTCTACCTTATTCTTTCTTCAGTGAAACTATTACAACAGCCACAATTGCTTTCTAATGGACAGGATTTTGGTTCAATTACCCCTAATTTTCAGCACATGATATATTTTTCTTTCAAATAATCATGCCTTTCAATAGAAAAAACAAAGACGGACAGCAAATTGGAGGTGGGGGGGTGACCATTTTACACTCAGAGAAGTTTCAAACTGGCCAAATAGCTCAATTGTAGCCTTCTAAAGTGTCCTGGACAGTAAATATAGTGACAGTTTCATATACCACTACTCCAAACACTAGATTATCTTCTGAGTTTCTGTCAAATATTTCTGTGAAATATGAATGAATGCTATTGTAACTTTCTCCATGAAGAAGTTAACTGGCCATAATCCTAGCTACTCCAGAGGTGGACACTGGCATAATCAATATTTGAGGCTAGGTTGAAGCGAAAAGTTCACGAGACTTCCATGTCACCCAGTATAAAACTAAGGAGGGCCATGCATGCCTGTCATTCCAGCTATCAGCAAGTATAAATAGGAAGATCACAGTCCAGATAATCACAAGCAGGAATTCAAGAGCCTATACAAAAACTAATGAAAATAAGAAGGGCTATAGCTCTGGCTCAAGAGTTCTTGGTCAGTTAGCAAGAGGCCCTGCGTTCAAAGGGCAGTACTACAAAAATGTTGTAGGCGTGCAGTCTAGCTATATTAATGCAGTAATTGGTAAAGCATGTGCTTAACATGTACCAGGCCCTTGGTTCGATCCTTAGCACCATCCAAAAAAGAAAGGAAGAAGGAAGGAAAGGAGGAAAAGGAAGGAAGGAAAAAGAAAACGAAAGAGAAGAAAAAGAGAGAAAAAAAGTTATACTTGGACAGTTGCTGGAAATGAATACTTTTCTTTTTGCAACAATCAATATTTACATATGCGTATTTTGTCTTTGGAGAATTATGATCCAGCATACTGAAGTATGCTCTATCTCCAGGTAATTATTTTGCATCCATATGAAAAGGGAATGAAGCATTTTTAGAGCAACAGGAAGGAGGGTTTGTTTGTTTTTCTTTGTTAGGAGGAAGACAAATGGGAGAAACTGAATCCCATTCTACTTATATCTGAGCATCTTTTTATTAAGACAATTCATATACCAATTAACCTATTGTGATTCTGTGTGTGTGTGTGTGTGTGTGTGTGTGTGTGTGTACGTGCGTGCGCGTGCGTGCATGCCTGTGGGCACGCGCGCACGCGCTGATCCTGGGTTTGAACTCAAAGCTTTTTTTCCCTCAAAGGTAATGCTCTACCAGTTAAGCCACAGCTTCATTTCTGGTTTGTTGGTTTGTTTGTGTTTTTTTGATAGATATTGGAGATAAGAATCTCATGGACCTTTTTCCTGCCTAGGCTGGCTTTGAACTGTAATCCTCAGATCTCAGCCTCCTGAGCACCTAGAATTACAGGCATAAGCCCAGGTCCAATCAACCTATTTAATGTTTTCTGTATTATCATAGAATTGCACACCTCCACCATAATCTCAACATAGAATATGCCCATTATTCCCAATGGAAAATTCACTTATATTTTCTGGGACAGCACTTTCCTCTGGCTCTTGGAAGCCACTAGTATTACAACTTGTTCTATCTGTACATGTGTCTATTTTTGATATTTCATCTGGGTAGAATCATACAGTATTTGATCTTTTGCCCTGACTGCTTTTACTCAGCAGAGCATTTTCAAGGTCCTTCCATATTGTAGCATGTATATGTGCATCATTCTGTGGGGTAACTGAATATGATTGTGTTCTGTAAATATACCATATTTTAATTATCCATTCTAAGTTGATGGCTACTTGGATGGTTTCTCCTTTTTGGCTCCCATGAATGATGACAGTTCTATGAATGTTATTCCACAGGATTTTTCTGTTTTCATTTTTGTTTAGTGTATATCTAGGAGAGGAAATTCAGACTCACAGAGGACTGCTGTGCTTTGTCCTTGTCCTTTTTTTTTTTTTGCCAGTCCTAAGGCTTGAACTCTGGGCATGGGCACTGTCCCTGAGCTTCTTTTTGCTCAAGGCTAGCACTCTACCACTTGAGCAACACCACTACTGGCTTTTTTTTAATAAAATAGTTTATTGGAGATAAGAGTCTCACAGACTTGGGGCTGGGATCGTGGCTCAGTGGTAGAGCACTTGCCTTGCATGCATGAGGCCCTGGGTTCGATTCCTCAGCACCACATAAGCAAAAAGAAAAAAAGCCGGAAGTGGCGCTGTGGCTCAAGTGGTAGAGCGCTAGCCTTGAGCTGAAGAGCTGAAGGACAGCGCCCAGGCTCAGAGTTCAGGACCCACAACCCACCCCCTCCCAAAAAAAAAGAGTCTCACAGACTTAACCGCCCAGGCTGGCTGTGAACCATGATCTTCAGATCTCAGCCTCCTGAGTAGCTAGGATAACAGGTGTGAGCCACCAGCTTGTTGGGCTGGTGTGTTTCTTTAGGGACCTCCCATTCTCTTTTTCTCAGAAGAGCCACACTGTTTTTCATTCCCATCTTCCATATTTGAGAGTTCTACTTTCCTCCAGCCTTTCTAGTACTCCTTAACCTCTCTTTTAATGCTAAAATCTCATGTATGTGTATTTAACAAACTCTAGTCAGTCATTTAAGAAAGATATTCTCAACATGGATGGATAGGTAAATGATTGTTGCCCTGCAAGGATGAGTTGAAGATTTATTGCATGTAGTTAAGTCTGTGATGTGCTTTATGAATGCAGCAATATAATACTTCTTCATGCCTTTATGCCAGTATCAGAGCTATCTGCACTGTGTATCCACTGATTTAATCTCTGTCTTTTAGACTGTAGCCATCCTAATGGGTAGAAATTGTTTCTCCTTGCATTTCCAGAATGGCTGTTGTGGGCTCATTTTCACGTGTTTATGGCTCATCTGGATATTTTCTTTGGATAAGTATCTATGCAAATTCTTTCCCTCTTTAATTTTATTTTTCCCTCTTTAATTTTAGATTAACCTTTTTAAAATACTTTTGTGAGGTCTTTGTATGTGCTGCATTTAAAGAGAGATAGTTATCAAACATTTTATTTGCAAAAATCACCCATTCTGCTATTATATATATTTATTTTCTTTTTTTCCCCAGTGAGCTTTCCATATTCTTTTTTGTTGTTGTTGTGTTGTTATACATTTTAAAAAAAATGAGCTGGGCGCCACTAGCTCACACCTGTAATCCTAGCTACTCAGGAGGCTGAGATCTGAGGATCGCAG
Source organism: Dipodomys ordii (assembly GCF_000151885.1). NCBI lineage: Eukaryota > Metazoa > Chordata > Mammalia > Rodentia > Heteromyidae > Dipodomys > Dipodomys ordii. The sequence continues at coordinate 9,121,300 of NW_012267305.1, forward strand.
TTCAAAGCCAGGCCAGGCAAGATTCTTTTTTTTTCATTTTTTAATTGTTATTGTAGAGTTGATATTCATAAGGGTTACAGTTACATGAATCAGGTACAATTCTTATTTATTTATTTATGTTTTTGGTCCACTCCTGGGGCTTGAACTCTGGGCCTGGGCGCTCTCCCTCAGCTCTTCATCTCAAGGCTAGTGCTCTACCGCTTGAGCCACAGTGCCACCTCTGGCTTTTGTTTTTGTTTTTGTTTTTGGGTCCGGTCGTGGGGCCTGAACTCTGGGCCTGAGCACTGTCCCTCAGCTCTTCAGCTCATGGCTAGCGCTCTACCACTTGAGCCACAGCGCCACTTCTGGCTTTTTTCTTTTTGCTTATGTGGGTGCTGAGGAATTGAACCCAGGGCTTCAGGCATGCAAGGCAAGTGCTTTACCACGGAGCCACCTTCCCAGCCCCACTTCTGGCTTTTTTTGTGTGCTTATGTGGTGCTGAGGAATTGAACCCAGGGCCTCATGTATGCTAGGCAAGCACTCTACCACTGAGCCACCTTCCCAGCCCAGTCCTGAGATTCTTTTCTGCAATTCACCACCAGAAAACTGGAAGTGGCGCAGTGGCCCAAATGGTAGACCACAAGCCTTGAGCCAAAGAGCTCAGGGACAGCGCCTTGGCCTGAGTTCAAGCCCCATGACTGAAAAAAATAGTTATTGTAAAGGTGGTATACCAGAGGGTTTACAGTTACATGTCAGGTTATGAGTTTGATCAGTGTCACCCCTTTATTATTTTTTTCTTGATAGTTCCTTCAAAGCAAAAATATACTTTTAACTTGATGAAGTCAAAATAATCTATTTTGGTATTGTCACTTGCCACTTGTGGCCCTAATTATTGAAAAAGTGTTTTCTAGTACATGATATCAAAGAATTGCAATGATGTGGTTCTCTCAGAATTTTATAGTTTTAGCTTTTACACTTAGGTCTCTGATCCATTTTGCATTGAATTTTGTGTATCGTGTGAGTCAGGGATCTAACTTCAACCTTTTGCTTGTGTGCATCCAAGTGTCCAGTGTCATTTGTTGAAAATAGTATTTTTTTGCCCACTGAAATATCTCAGCATCCTGGCTGAAAATATATTAACTCAATAAAAGTTCATTTCTTGAGTCTTATTCTATTTCACTGACCTATATTTAAGTCTCTCAGTATACCTGTCTTGATCATTGTAAACTTTGTATAAAAATTGGAACTGAAGGGCTGGGAAGGTGGCTCAGTGGTAGAGCGCTTACCTTGCATGCATGAGGCCCTGGGTTCGATTCCTAAGCATCACATAAGCAGAAAAAAGCTGGAAGTGGCGCTGTGGCTCAAGTGGTAGAGCACTAGCCTTGAGCTGAAAAGCTGAGGGACAGTGCCCAGGCTCAGAGTTCAGGCCCCACGACCGACAACAACAACAAAAAAATGGAACTGAAGAAGTGTCAGTGCTCCAGGTTTATACTTTCTCCATCGTTTTGGTTGTTCCCAGTCCCTTGCATAATATTTTAAGATTAATTTACCAATTTCTCTGTAAAATATCAGGAAACTAGCATTTGAAAGTGTGTGGAGGGGAGCAGAGGAACGAAGAGAAGAGAGGGAATGAAGCAGTCATAATATCCAATGCATATGTTATGTAATTAAGGAAATCGACGGGAGGGGATGGTTTGGGGGGGAAGGGGGAAGTATGATGAAAGGGATGACATGGACCAAGATGCCACTTTTTTTGTTTTTCAACTACTTATGGATGAGAAAAGATACAGCTTGAATTTTGCTCGGAATTCCGTACATTTGCCTTCTGTCCATCCATGCTCATATTGGATAGTTATTTATCTTTATTTTTCCATGAATTTATTAGGGTTATAAGATGTTAATTCATTCCTGTTATGAAAATTATTCCACAGACCTGGCTAGTCTAAATAGAAAGCAGCAAAGGAAAACACAAATGAAAATAAAAACAGTAATGAAACATCAGTGACTCTGTTTCTTTTGCTTTCACGGTTCAATATTTGCCAGGCAAGTCTTTGGGATGGAGGTTGGGTGAACTAGAAATAATACCACACTGACCCAGAATCTGCAAAGAACTTTTCAGGTTGGACAAGATGACAAGTGGGCGGTAGGTTGTACTGGCGAAACAAACAACACTACATCTACCAGCATGAGGGTGAATTTGTCTGTACTGGAGGAAAAAAAAACACACACCTGATTTACTCAGTCTAAATTTTACATATGTTAAATCATCTCAGTGGGTAGTTCTTTATACAACTCTTCAATCCTTCTCAAAATTGATTCTATTTTAGAATTTGAGTAATACGTCATTGTCTGTGATTGCTAGGCTATTTGCTGGAAAAATCTGCTGTCTCCTGTGTTGCTCTTGAGTCTGAAGAGGGATGAAGGAAAAGGTTTCTTTTTTGGGTGTCATCCTGATGCTGGAACTCAGGGCCCGGGTGCTGTTTCTGAGGTTTTTTGTTTTGGTGTGTGTGTGTGTGTTTTGTCAAAGCTAGTACTTTGCCACTTAAGTCACAGTTCCACTTCCAGCTCTTTGGTAGTTTATTGGCAATTTGATTCTCACAGATGTCTCTTCCCAAGCTAGCTTTGAACTGGGAGCCTCAGATCTCTCCTGAGTAGCTAGGATTGCAGATATGAGCCACTGACACTCTGCTAGATTTAATATGCAATTTAATTTTATTTTGCTAATCCATAAGTGTTCAAGTCTTTCTTGGTAGACCTTTATTACAGAATAAAAGATTGCATAGTTTGTTGTACTGTTTTCTGATGGGAATCCGTTGTGTGATCATTTCAGAATTACTTTCTGCCACTTTTTAAAGTGTAACATTGGTCAAGGCAGCACTTCAGTTTGTTGTACATGCTCGGTCATCACTGATTACAGATGGTATGAAGTATTTGTCATTCAGATTGACAGGGAAAAATGACTCCGAGAGAATCCCATCTGCCTTGCAGTAGGATTTAAGACATACAACGAAACCTAATTTTATCTGTCCTACGCATCAGTAATAGGGATCTTTCCAAGAGATGATTACTAAAGGTAAGTATCCTTGTTAAGAATTTCAGGCTGGAGCTGGGCGCTGGTGGCTCACGCCTGTAATCCTAGCTACTCAGGAGGCTGAGATCTGAGGATCGCAGTTCAAAGCCAGCCCGGGCAGGAGAGACCGTGAGACTCCTATCTCCAATAAACCACCAGAAAACCGGAAATGGCGCTGTGGCTCAAATGGTAGAGCTCTCGCCTTGAGCTGAAGAGCTGAGGGACAGCGCCCAGGCCCCGAGTTCAAGCCCCACGACCGACAAAGAAAAAAAAAAGAATTTCAGGCTGGGAAAAGAGTAAAGTTTCTTAAAAATGTCTAAGAGTTCTTGATATGAGAAGAAACCCATTGTCATGAAGAAAATGGAAGATTATAAGGCCATGTATAGGTCATAATTTGCATTCGATTGCCTTTCTGAAGGTTAGAGAAGTATAGAGAGTTGATCCTATAAAAGCTTTTGTCTTTCAGATTGGCATTTCCTAGTAGACTCTGATTTAAATCCAAACAGTGCCTGGCAATTGGCATTTGTTCCTTGTAATTTCTGAACGAGTAAGTGTAGAAATGAGAGGCTCTCTGAGTCTGTCTCTGCATCTGTAAGATGAGGGCTTCAATATCCACCTTGGGGGAGTATCTCTAAGACTAGTGCTTGGCAAATGCTGAGAGTTCTGTAAATTAAATCCATTGGATTTCTGTTCTGTTTGAACTCAGGGCCTAGATGCTGTCCCTGAGCTTTTGAGCTCAAGGCTGGTTCTTTAAC
>NW_012267305.1:9125885-9127332 GCF_000151885.1 Dipodomys ordii
GCATGCAAGGCATGGGCTCTACCACTGAGCCACCTTCCCAGCCCAATAATGTTATTTTTCTAATGGCTGTGTAAAATTCTACAATGTATAGGAAACACATTTTTTGGACCCACTCTTCTATTGTAGGGCATCTGGGCTGTTTCCATAGCTTGGTTATTGTGAATAGTCTAGCAATGAATATGGATGAACAAGTGTCTTTACACTATCCTGACTTGTAATGTTTTCTGGATAGATGCTCAACAGTGGTATGCCTGGGTCATAGGGAAGATCTATGATTATCATTTTTTTAAACAATATGAGAACAGAAGTGATTACTCTTTTCAGCAGTTTGTTTGCCCTGGCTCTGTAGTGCTTGGGCATAGTAACACACATGGTTCAGAACTTATGTTCTTCTATCCTGTATGAACTGAGCCTCAAGTGCAAATGAACATGAGAGACTGTGACTGTGAAAGGAAAGCTCAGGGGTTTGGATTACTGCTATTATATTCTAGGATCTGAAGTAACATTCTGCTTTCTATAAAACAGGAAAGCATGTAGATACCAATTGACTGAAGTTTTAAAATGATCGTTTTCAGAACTGGGAAGGTGGCTCAGTGGTAGAGTGCTTGCCTTGCATGCGTGAAGTCCTGGGTTTGATACCTCAGCACCACATAAGCAGAAAAAACCAGAAGTGGCGCTGTGGCTCAAGTGGTAGAGTGCTAGCCTTGACTGAAGAGCTGAGAGACAGCACTCTCCCCATTGCAAAAAAACCAAAAAACAAAAAAACAAACATTGTTTTCTTCATAGGAGTCATTAATGATCTCAGTACAATTGAACCTTCCTGCAATGGTGATCTACACTCCATTTATGGAGCTATAAATTCTTGGAGAAATAAGACCCAAAATTTCCTGATTTCAATCCAACTAAATGCTTGATTATCTTCTAAGGACCAGAGCTGCTTAGCCTTTGTTTAAACTCTGCTTGGTGATTGGAAGAGACTCCCTTACCTTCTGTGGCAGTCATTTTAGGGATAGTTCTGCCATTTTTCACATTTTTAAATTTAAATTTCATTGTAAAGGGATTGCAGTCACATGTCAGGTAATGTGAGCATTTCCTTCGAACAATGTCACCCCTTCCCTCATTTCCTCCCAGGTTTTCCCCTTCTGACCTCTCTCTCCCCCAAGTTGTAAAGTTCATTTCCAACATGGTATCCAGTGAGTATCACTGCTGCACTGGTTCACCCTTTGTCCCACTGTTTCTGTGCTTCCCCTTAGTTCTGACATTTAAAACTAAGTATTTCTTCACATGAGTCTTGAGCTGTCTCTGTTGTTTTTGATTGTCTTTTAAAAAATTAAGTAATTTTTGGGACTGGCTTGAACTCAGGGCCTGGGCATGGTCTTTGAGATGCTTCTGCCTCTGCTGCCACCACCTCCACCTCCTCCTCCTCCTCCTCCTCCTCCTCCTCCTC
>NW_012267305.1:9127697-9130597 GCF_000151885.1 Dipodomys ordii
CCCCCTCCCCCTCCTCCTCCTCCTTCTGGTCACTGCTAGCACTCTACCCACAGCTCCACCTTCTGGCTTTTTGTTGGTTAATTGGAGATACGAGTCTCATCAGACTTTCCTGCCTGGGCTTCGATCTGTGATCTTTAGCCTTTTGAATAGTTAGGATTACAGGCGTGTGTGACTAACTCCCAGTTGTTTACCTTCTGTTTTGAGGAGAAAACCCAACTAACCAAGCATGCATCCAAACCAGTCAACTAAGGCCAGCCAATAACCAACCAACCGAAGGAATACTCAAATAGGTCTAAAATGGATTATGCATGTAGCCATATCCAAGGGTTTACAATGTGTCATGTGTGTTTGCTGGGAAATATTATAGTATGCTAACTCTTTCATGTTCCACAAACTTATTTGATTATGAGCCTTTTTTTAGCTCAGAACATCTGTCCAGGAATATTTGGAATGTAGTAGGTGCACAATAAATATTTGTTTGAAAGGTGAGTGAGTGAAAAATATGCTTTTATGAAATTTAAAGCATGCCCTTTATCAAGATAACATATGTCAGTGCTTCTCCAAGTGACACAATCAAATTAGAACAACAAATTGGATGGTTCTACTCTCCTGTCTGGGAATTGTCTCAAATATATTAACTCAATTCCTTGTTGACTTTAAAATTCATATTTGAATTCTGAACTTATGTCCTCATTTGAGCAACTTCCTTTTCTAATTCACTTTTATATTATAAAAGATATATTAGTGATATGTATGTTTGCAATATATAGTCAAGACAGTAAAAGCCTGAATCATTTACTTATTTATTTATTTATTTATTTTTGCCAGTCTTTGGGTTTGAATTCAGGGCCTAGGCACTGTCCCTGAGCTTCTTTTGCCCAAGGCTAGCACTCTACCACTTGAGCCACAGCACCACTTCACTTTTTCTGTGTATGTGGTACTGAGGAACCCAGGGCTTCATGCATGCTAGGCAAGTGCTCTACCATTAAGCCACATTCCCAGCCCTCTTATCATTTTTATAGAGTGGAGCAATGGACACTTTTCTCATTTTCTGGTTTTCAGTTTTGTACCTGTTCCTATTTGAATATGCAAGCACAAAGTTTTTCAATGGAGCTCTCAAATGAATATCAGCTTCCCTAGGGTGTTTTAAAGGGTGTTTGTCACATTATCTAGTGATCTACAGCCCTTTATTTGTCTTCTGAACCATCCCTTTTGGGATTTAGCAATTAGTTTAAGTAAACAGAATGCAGAACATTTATTTATGAATAATTGAAAACTTTCCTATGGAGAACCTTGACAAACATTCTATGAAATGGGCATCTGATCAACAAGAAATAGTGTAATGTGGACTTTTTCCAGTGTTGATGAGATAGCCATACACGCACACACACACACACACACACATGGCTATCTCATATACATATATATGTATATATTGCTGGTTCCCTGGTTCTGGGGTTTGAACTCAGGGGCTGGGCACTGTCCCTGAGCTTCTTTTTCTCAAAGCTAGCACTCTCCCACTTGAGCCACAGTCCTACTTCTTATTTTTTTGGTGGTTAATTGGACAAACCTTCCATTCCAGGCTGGCTTCAAACTGCGATCCCCAGATCTCAGCCTCCGGAGTAGCTAGGATTACAGGCATGAGCCACCTCACCCAGCCCAACCTTGCCATTTTTCATGCTTTATCGTAAAAGAGTTTAAAGTGTCAGCAAGAGAAACATTATAAGCAAGATTTCTGTTTCTGCAGGAAATCCTTGTGGAAAGGCAAGAGGGTCAGAGATAAAGCAGGATGTATCTCAGTGTCACGACCTTTATTTAATTTTAAACTTATCTTGGTCTCTCTGTTTCTTCCTCTTTTCTTGACACTTGGTTTGAACTCAGGTCCACATTCCAGTACTTCTTTGTTTCTTTGTTCTTGGCAATAGTTTTACCTAGTTCTCAGTGATAGCTCAGTGATAACCCCTGTGCCTTTTTTGTGAGTTAGTTTCTCTACCTTCAGTCTATTTCTGATGGAGAGCATTATTATTTCTAAGTGTCATGACATCTTCTCTTGCTCCCTTTTCATTAGTCTGGGATGTTAATTTATTGATTCAATTGTGGGAACTGTCTTAGGGATTGAACACAGCAGTGTCTTGTGTCATGTTTTTTCTTCTCCTGCTTTTCCCTTTTTCTTTTCCTTTCCATGATCCTTCCCCTCTCCCTCATACACATTCTCTCCTTCCTTCCTTCCTCCTGAGGAACCTAAGCAACTCCATTTCACTGAAGACCCCCATCTCAGTTCTGCAACTTAACCCTTGACCCACTGCAAGCCCCAATGCTAAGAATTAGGACAGCAAGCCTTGCACAAACAATTCTCGGAACCACAGATGATGTTTTCTCAAGACAGATCTGCCCCTCCTGGGGTCTGGAGACCATTATCTAAACCAGACACCCTGCAGTTTAGCACCTATCCTCTTGAGACTCCCCTGTGGTGCAAGCCAACCAGTTTAAAGTACGTCAGCCCCCTTGATCTAACCAACAGCTTGTTTCTGGTCCTTTCCCGCTTTGTAGTGCGCCACTCATACTATAGAATTGTTTATGATTTTCCCACAGTTTGTAGTCATTTGTTACAAGAAGTTATGATGTATGCAAAGCCCCTGCCTTCCCTAAAATGTGTCTAAAAAGTGCTGTAACCCTGGGCTCGGGCCTCTCAGCGTCATGGGCTGCTGCCATGTACTCCGGGGCGGGGGACCAAGCTCGAGCTTGCAATAAAGACTCCTTTGCTTTTACATTGGTGATGGTCTCTGGTGGTCTTTTGGGTAAGGATTTCCGAATTCGGCTTTACTTACTTACCCTTCCTTCCTTCTTTCCTTCCTTCCTTCCTTCCTTCCTTCCTTCCTTCCTTCCTTCCTTCCTTCCTT
>NW_012267305.1:9139662-9142344 GCF_000151885.1 Dipodomys ordii
ATCTGGTCCTGGGCTTTTCTTAGCTGGGAGGTCTCTTATTGCTGTTTCTATTTCAATGCTTGATATGGGCCTGTTAAGATGGTTTAACTCATCTTGGTTGAGTTTCAGCATGTCGATAGTTGCTAGGAAAAGGTCCATTTCTGCCAAGTTATCAAGCTTATTAGCATAAAGTTTTCAGAAGTATTCCTTTATAATGTTCTGAATCTTGGTTGTTTCTGTGGTGATGTTTCCATTCTCATCTCTGAGTTTATTTGTTTGGGTGTTCTCTTCTTTTTTTGATAAGATTTGCTAAGGGTCTGTCAATTTTGTTAATTTTTTTGAAGAACCAACTCTTTGTTTTGTTGATTCTTTCTATGGTTTTTTTGGATTCTAATTCATTTAATTCTGATTTAATTTTAATTATTTCTTTCCTTCTACTGGATTGGGGTTTGTCTTGCTGCTCTTTTTCAAAGAGGTTCAGATGTCTCATTAAATTGTTGGTTTCAGATCTCTCCAATTTGTTGATGTAGGAACTCAGAGCTATAAACTTGCCTCTGAGTACTGCCTTAGCTCTGTCCCAGAGGAGCTGGTAATTTGTGTGCTCATTTTTGTTGAATATCATGAACATTTGAATTTCGTTTCTATTCTCTTCCATGACCCACTGGAGATTCGGCAGTGTGTTGTTCAGCCTCCATGTGTTACAGGACTTTCTTTGGTGGCTTTTGGTGTTGAGTTCTAATTTTATTCCCTTGTGGTCTGAGAGAATGCAAGGTATAACTTCAATGTTTCTCAATTTGGACAAGTTTGCTTTGTGACCTAAAATTTGTGACCTAAAATGTGGTCTATTTTGGAAAATGTTCCATGTGCTGCTGAGTAGAACGTGTATTCTGATTTTGCTGGGTGAAATATTTGGTAGATGTCTGTTAAATCTAGTTGATCTATGCAGTTGTTTAGGTCTGCGGTTTCTCTGTTGAGTTTTTGCTGAGTTGATCTATCTAGTGGGGATAGTGGTGTGTTAAAGTCCCCAACAATTAATGTCTTTGGATCTATGTGGGATTTGGGAGAAAGTAGTGTGTGTTGGATAAATTCGGGTGCTCCTTTGTTTGGCAAATAGAGATTTAGAATTGTAATATCCTCCTGAAGGAGAGATCCCTTTATTAGTATGCAGCGAACTTCTTTATCTGTTCTAACTAATTTTAATTTGAAGTCTGTTTTATCTGATATTAGGATTGCAACTCCCGCCTGTTTATGGGGGCCGTTTGCTTGGTAGATTTTGTTCCAGCCGTTTACATTCAAAACATGTTTGTTTTGATGGGCAAGGTATGTCTCCTGAAGGCAGCAGATAGAAGGATCTTGCTTGTTACTCCAACTAGACAGTCTATGTTGCTTAATTGGAGAGTTAGGCCATTAATGTTGAGAGATAAGACTAAGAGATATTTAGGAGTTCCTGCCATTTTACCCACCTTCTTGGGGGCTATGGCCACTGGGTTCTTCCTATGGTGCTTGGATTCTCAGTTTGGGTGTTGTTTCTTGGCCTTTATTGTGGTCTTGTTGTTTTTCTATGTGTAAGACATCTTTTAAGTATCTTTTGTAGGGCTAGGTTGGTGGAGATACATTGTTTCAATTTTTCTTTGCTATGGGAGGTTTTTATTTGACCTTCAGTTATGAAGGAGAGTTTTGATGGGTACAGTATTCTTGGTTGATTGTTGTTTGTCTTTAGGGCATGGCATACATTATTTCAGGCTCTTCTTGCTTTGTCTCTGCTGAGAAATCTGACATGATTCTAATTGGTTTCCCTTTATAGGTGATTGATCTTTTCTGCTTGACAACTTTAAGGATCTTTTCCTTGGTCTGAGTTGATCCTGTGTGGATTATAATGTGACGTGGGATGTCCTGTTCTGGTCTGGTCTATTTGGGGTTCTAAGAGCTTCTTGTATCTGAATAGGCCTATCTTTTTGCATGTTTGGGAAGTTCTCTGCTAGGATCCTCTTAAACAAATTTCCTAGACCATTAATTTCTGTCTCTAGGTGCTCCTCTACACCCATTACCCTCATATTAGGCCTTCTGATGGTGTCTTCCAAATGTTGAATAGATCTATCATATTTCTTGGATTTGTCTTGGATAGTAGTATGTTCTTTCTCTATAATATCTAGGCTGTCTTCAATCCCCGAGATTCGATCTTCTACATGGTCTAACTTACTGTCAAGACTTTCTACTTTGTTTTTTATTTCTTTTCCTTCTAATAAAAGTTATAAGAGGAAGAAAAAAAAGATTAATTGAAAATAATTTTTAAAAAACCGATAAAAAAGATTTCTTTGTTTTTTTTTGGGGGGGTGGATGGGAAGATCCTGTATCTCCCTTGTGTCTGTAATCAGTCTCTTGGTGGAGTCTCTGGTCTGCTTGTGGTGTTTGGTTTTCCTTTGGCTTGATTGGTTTCTTAAGTCAGTTTGTTTGGGCAGGCAGAAAAAATGCTCTGCTTTACCAAGGATTTTGTGATCCTCCTCCCAGACTGGTTCAGTGGGAGGGAGATCTGCTTTGAGTATCCCAAAAGAGGGAGATGGCTGTTTCTTCTAGTTTGGAGATGTTGTGTTGAGGCTAGGTTCTGGGTAGAGTTGAGGGCTTTCAGCAAACAGTAGCTTTTCCCTGAGGGGCTAGCTTCTGAGACACTCCCAGAGCCCAGCCTGGAGCCATTCTCAGGGTTTA
>NW_012267305.1:9142394-9145806 GCF_000151885.1 Dipodomys ordii
TTCCTTCCTTCCTTCCTTCCTTCCTTCCTTCCTTCCTTCCTTCCTTCCTTCCTTCCTTTCTTTCTTTCTTTCTTTCTTTCTTTCTCTCTCTTTTTCTTGTTCTCTTTGTGTAGTTCTATGAAGGAGTTTCAATTCAACAGGCTCATTTATGAGGTACAATACATCTTGATCAATGTCACCCCTTTCATTGTTCTCTCCTTATATATCTCAACCTCACCCAGCCTTTCAAGCTATATGGTTCTGTTTTATTGGTGCTGGTCTTGGGGCTTGAATTCAGGTCCTGGGTGCTGTCCCTGAGCTTCTGTGCTCAAGGCTAGTGCTCTACCACTCGAGCCCCACCTCCACTTCTGGTTTCCTGGTGTTTAAATGCAGATAAGAATCTCACTGACTTTCCTGCAATTCTCAGATTGCACCCTCCTGAGAAGCTAGGATTACAGGCATGAGGCACAGGTATCTGATTTTGAATGTTCTTTTAATTAGCCATAGAGCATTTCCATTTTTGGAGGTGTGGAGAAAAGAGCCACTTCTAGTCCTTTTTCTAATTTCTGTTTAATATGTCTCCATGGCTAAAAATATATATGACACTAGTTGTTATAAACATATTCTTTAATCTGAGTATTAATGAGTGTCCCATTCCCTGGGATATGCCAGGTGTCTGTCTCTCTCTCTCTCTCTCTCTCTCTCTCTGTTAATTATATATATATTTTTTTTATCAATTAACATATTTTTTATTTTTATTTTTTTTGGTGAAAATACCATACAGAGGGGTTACAATTACATGGGAAAGATAATGAGTTCCATTTCTTATCAAGCATTGTTGCCTCCTCCTTTGTTTCCTCTTCCTATCCCTTCCCATCTCCCCCCCCCCGCCCCATACCCCCATCAAACCCCCACACCCCCCAACCTGCCAAAGTTGTAAAGTTCATTTTTCAACATAATGACTTGTACATCTCATTGTTGCAATGGGTCCACCTGTATCCCTATTTAAATGTTTTGTTTTTGCCCTTCCCCTCCACAAATTATACCAACATCAAATACAGTGAAAGCAGGGGTTATATCCTGGGGGAGGGACATACAAAGCAACATAAAAATCATCTTATAGATATGTTAGAAACAATCGCATGAAAGAAAAAAAACATTTGAATACTTATCTTGGGGTTCATTTCACCTAACATCAACTTATCTGACCTTTTCTGCTTGACTCAGACATATAGTAGTTATTGCAAATAAGGGAAACCATGGGACCTATGTTTCTTTGGGGCTGGCTTACTTCACTTAGTAAAAATTTTCCAAGTCTTTCCATTTCCTAACAAATGGGGCATGTCATTCTTTCTGATGGAGGCATAGAATTCATTGTGTATATATACACATTTTCTTGATCCATTCATCTACTGAGGGGCATCTGGGTTGTTTCCATATCTTAGCTATGGTAAATAATGCTGCAATCAACATAGTTGTGCTGGTAGCTTTAGTATGGTCTTGTTTGTGATCATTTGGGTAAATGCCCAAAAGTGGGATTGCTTGGTCATAGGGGAGCTTTATGTGAAGTCTTTTGAGGAACATCCATACTACTTTCCAAAGTGTTTGAACAAGTTTACACTCCCACCAACATCCCGTCCAGCATCTGTTGTTATTAGAGTTCTTGATTATAGCCATTCTAACTGGGGTGAGGTGGTATCTCAATGTTGTTTTGATTTGCATTTCTTTTATGGCTAAGGAGGTTGAGCATTTCTTCATGTGTCTATTGGCCATCCTTCTTTCCTCTTCAGAGAAGTTTCTCTTTAAGTCTTTAGCCCACTTATTCATTGGGCAGTTGTTTCTTTGAGGATTTGTTGTTGGGGGATTTAATTTTTTGAGTTCTAAATATATTTTAGATATGAGGACCTTGTCCGTTGTTTGGCTAGTGAAGATCTTCTCCCAATCCATGAGCTTTCTGTTGATCTTGCTAGCTCTGTCCTTTGCCATGCAGAAACTTCACAATTTTATGCAATCCCATTTGTCCAACCTTTCTTTGACTTCTTGTGTTTCTGGGCCTCTATTAAGAAAATTTCGGCCTGTGCCAAGGAGACCTAGGGTTTCTCCTATTCCATCATGTAATGTTTTCACAGTGTCTGTTCTAACTCTGAGGTCTTTGATCCATTTGGAGTTGATTCTGGTGCAGGGTGATATATAAGGATCTAGCTTTAGTTTTCTACGATTAGTTAACCAATTTTGCCAGCACCATTTACTGACGAGGCTGTCTTTCTTCCATTCTATTTTTTTAAGCTCCCTATCAAAGATTAGATGGCTATAGGTCTGTGGGTCCATTTCTGGACTTTCAGTTCTATTCCATTTGTCCTGAGGTCTGTTCTTGTTCCAGTACCAAGCTGTTTTTATTACTATGGCTTTGTAGTACAGTTTGAAATTTGGTATTGATATTCCTCCAGCACCATTCTTTCTGTTAAGGATAGTTTTTGCTATTCGGGGTCTTTTATGGTTCCATATGAATTTTTGGATTGCCTCTTCTATTTCCTTGAAGAATGAGGTTGGAATATTGATAGGTATCACATTGGGAAGTATTGCCATTTTCATGATGTTGATCTTTCCAATCCAGGAGCATGGGAGGTTTTGCCACTTTCTAAGTTCTGTTTTGATTTCCTTTTTCAGGTTGTTAAAGTTTTCATCATAGAGGTCCTTCACTTCTTTGGTTAAGTTAATTCCTAGGTATTTTGTTTTTTGTGGGGCTATTACGAATGGAGTTGCTTTCCTAATTTCAGCCATGCTTTTCTTATTGTTGGCATACAGAAAAGCCATTGATTTTGGAGGGTTAATTTTATATCTTGCAACTTTGCCAAAATTTTGAATCACCTTGAGTAATTTGGGAGCAGAGTGCAAGGGATTCTTCAAATACAAGATCATGTCATCTCAAAGAGGGAGAGTTTTATTTCTTCTTTCCCTATTTGGATCCCCTTCATGTTGGCATCTTGTCTTATTGCTGTAGCTAGGCATTCTAATACTAGATTGAAAAGCAATGGAGAGAGTGGTCATCCTTGTCTTGTTCCTGAGTTAAGAGGAACTGGCTTTAGTTTTTCATCATTAAGTATAATGCTGGCTGTAGGTTTATTGTATTGAGGAATGTTCCATGGATTCCTAATTCTTCCAAAACCTTCATCATAAAGGGGTGTTGGATCTTGTCAAATGCTTTTTCTGCATCTATTGAGATAACCATGTGGTTCTTATCCTTGCTCTTGTTGATGTGATGAATTATATTAATTGATTTGCATATATTGAACCAGCTTTGCATCCCTGATATGAATCCTGTTTGGTCGTGGTGTATGATTTTTTGGATGAAATGTTGAAGTCGATTGGCCAAAATTTTGTTGAGAAGTTTTGCATCAATGTTCATCAAAGAAATGGATCTATAGTTCTCTTT
>NW_012267305.1:9149961-9152923 GCF_000151885.1 Dipodomys ordii
TAGCCTTGAGCTGAAGAGCTGAGGGACAGCGCCCAGGCCCAGAGTTCAGGCCCCATGACCGGACCCAAAAAAAAAAAATAAAAAGAATTCACTAAATTTGAATACATTAAGTTAGCACTTAATCTGGGACAACTAAAACATATTGAACAATGCAGGGATAGTTTCATATCTAGTGGTTAAACATGTGTTAACATGCCATTGTTTATGGAGCATCTGCTGTTGACAGCTATTATAGCATCTTGTGTGTGTGTGTGTGTGTGTGTGTGTGTGTGTGTGTGCTCATGTGCTCATGCACTTACACATGTGCCAGTACCAGGAGTTGAATTCAAGGTCCCATACTTGCTCTTGCTAAGTAAGCTTTCTTGCTCATGACTAGTGCTCTATGACTTGAGCTATGCCTCCAGTCTTGCTTTTGTGTTGGTTAATTGGACAGAAAGTCTCTCTCAGACTTTTCTGACCATAATGGCTTTGAACCACCATTGTCCAGATCCCATCCTTTGAATAACTAGGACACAGCTAGGAGCTGCAGCATCCAGTTTTGAAATAGCATCTTTTGAGGGAGATAAGCCCACAAGGTTAGGATACTGAGGTTCATTGAAGCTGAAGAATTTGTCCATATTATGTACAGTTAATGGAATAGGTTGGATATGAATCCAAGTCTATCTAGCTCAAAGCCCACATACTAAATCACAACACTGTGCTCTTTCCTCCCTTCATGATGTGTAAGATGAGATAATTCCTACCTCAGGGTTATTTTGAGAATCCAATAAGACCGAAAGTCCTAGAAGTGTTAAGAAAGCTTTGTAGAGTACATGCCACCAGCACAAGTAGAAGACAATGTAGTACAATGTCTCCAAATGTTATGTATTACGTATCTTCAATGTGTCCACCTTTTGAATAACCGGATATCCTAATGTTTCAATTGTCCCTGAATTTCTCCTGAGTGAAGTGTAGCTTTTTCCTAGATATAGATTCTGAGAAGCAGGTCATTGGTCCTGGGTGCCTGGTGATATTTTCAAGAGCATTCATTTCCTGCAGCTGAGAGAAGATAGAGATTTCTTCTTGGTGTCTGTGGACACAGGCATGTAGGGGCCAAGCTGTTTTGGGGCTCAGTGAGAAATTTGGTGTGTGTCTAGCTGCAATTTTAACGTTGCTATTGTGTCTTTTCCCTCTGTGTTTGTTAAAGAAATCAAGGGACTCCTCCAAATAAGGGACATTGGCCATTTCTTAATGCAAGACATCGCCTTTCTGTCTGGTAAGTAAGTTCTCATGTATTTAGCAGGAGATAAATGTGTGAATTGATGAGTAGAGTAAAATTGGAACTTATAAATAGTGCTCTGTTCTCTCTATATAAGCATTTGTGCCATTATACTAGTTTGAGAAGCATTCTTTTTATTTTATTTATTATTTCTTGGTGGTTTGGGGGCTTGAACTCAGGGAATCGTGCTCTTGCTTAGCTTTTGCTCAAGGCTAGCATTCTACTTCGTGAGTCACCACTCCATTTCTGGCATTTTGGTGATTAATAGCAGATAAAAGTATCTCCTATTTGTCTACCCAGGCTAGATTCAAAACACGATACTCAGATCTTAGACTCCTCATTAGAAGGATAACAGGCTGGAGTAAAAGTTTATTTTAGTCAGTGATAATTTACCCTTTTAGGAACTTATGTGGTTCTTTTCATTTGATATGTCAGTTTGCTTAGATTTTAGATGTTCTTTTCCTGAAATTATCAATTTTGTTACCAAACATATAGTTTTATAAATAGGGAATACATTAAATTAGATATGATATATCACTTACATTATTTCTGTCACTAGCTCTACAATACGCCCTACCTATAGTGGCACTTTTTGTAGTGGAGCACAAACTGTTTTGAGTTCTACAGTTTGTCTATTGATTCCTTGAAAACTTTTTGAGAAGATGCTATTCATTATCTACAATATCTTTAAGCTGCTTTTTAATTCTAGAATATCATTTAGTGAGCATAATCATTACGTGATTTAATATTTTTCAGTAGTTTCATTTAAAAGATAATTTGGAGCTGGACACTGGTGAGTCATATCTATAATCCTAGCTATTTGAGAAGCTGAGATATGAGAATTATAGTTCAAAGCCAATTAATCATGAAAAACCCAGAAATAAAGGTGTGGCTCCAATGGTAGAACGTTAGTCTTGAGCAAAAAAGCTCAGGGACAGCATCCAGGCCTTGAGTTCAAGCCCCATGACTAGAACACAGAAAAAAAAATGGGGGATGAGGACTGTCTCTGAAATTTCCTTTGGTAAAATTAAGTTAAATAATTTAGTTTCTTTCCATGTGCACTCAAGAATAAGCATCTTGCTTTTCTTGGAAGCAGATTTTTTTAAAAAAAATCAATAACAATTAGGTTCACATGCACAATATCTATCAAACAGTGTGAGATGTGGATAGTAAAATTTGTGGTTATCAGTTTTGCTTCATGTATTTTGTAGCCTTGTTATTAGGTACATAAACATTTAGTATTGTGTCCTTATTGATAAATTGACCACTTTTTCATTATCAAACGAACTCATATCTACTGAAATTTGCTTATCTAATATTAGACAACATTAGCAAAGCCATGTTTTTTTCCTTGTTGTTTTATGTACATTTGTGCATTTATATTTAAAGTGTATTTCTTATAGACAACATAGAGTTGGATCTTGCTTATTATTCAGTTTATCTTTGACTTTAGATGTAAAGTCAGGATCATTTATATTTAAAGTCATGATTCATATGATTGAGCTTAATCCTACCAGCTTACTACTTATTTATCATATTTCTTGTTTTTCTTTTTTTTTAATTTAATTTTATTTTTTTTGTGAACATACTGTACAGAGGGGTTACAATTACATGGGCAGGATAATGCATACATTTCTTATCAAGCATTGCAGCCTCCTCCTTTGGTTTACGCTTCATGTCCCTTCCCAGCCTCCCCCCTCTCCC
>NW_012267305.1:9152973-9166523 GCF_000151885.1 Dipodomys ordii
CCCCCTCCCCCCTTGTTTTTCTCCTTTTCTAATTTCTTTTAGATTTGAGTATGTCTTTTCATTCTGTCTTATTTGTTATTGTCATACACATGAACATATATGTGTACATTTATACATATATATTTGTTTACATATCTTTATACTGAAAATTAATTATAAAAAGAGTTTCATTATATTTATATAAATTCATATATACACCATTTTCTACTTGCATGTCAAACTTTTAATCACTCATTTGGAATTAGGCTTATAACCCTGATATAGAAATAGTTATTTCTTATTCTCCATTAGTTTTTCTACTTGGAGTATCAACTTTTTATTTAGGCATATTTATTATACATATTATATAATATTTTCTTCTGACTTTACTAATTCATTTTCTTCTCTTCCTATTCTTCATTTTTTTCCTGTTTAGAAAGCACTTTGCCACTTCTTAAACTTAGTGTCATGAGTTTGGTGCCATTTTGGTTTAGATCATCATTTTGGTAGACATCATCATACTTAGAAAGGTTTTGTTGACCTAAAACAATCTTTTAATCACTCTATTTAAGTAAAGCATCCATATCCTTATTTTAGTATCTCATAAATTGTCAATTTGATTATTTTTCTCCCCTTTCAGGTGGCCGAGGAAAGGACAATGCTTGGATCATTACTTTTCCAGAAAACTGTAATTTCAAATGTATACCAGAAGAAGTAATAGGAAAAGTGCTCAGTTATCTGACATCTATTGCAAGGTGCAACATTTAATTACATTTAAAATCTTTGTTTTATATCAAATGCCTATGTGAATGTCTTAACACAAAAATGACAATATAGCTATTATTGTTACTATTATGATGATAGATGATACTTCGATTTGACTATAACCCAAGGAAAAGCTGAACACTGTCTGGGTTGCTGTAAAAATTATCCAGGGGTTCTTTGGAAACAAAAGTAGAGATCTGGAAGTATTTGGTGTCATGAAAGAGAACGTAGGCTAATGAAGATCAGACGTAAAGACCTTAATTTGCTTAAAAGGAAATCTTACCAGCCAAGACTGAGGATAGCTATTCTTTATTTTGTCCAAGGATAAATTAGGACTAGATCTTACATGGTTCAATAACTATATTGGCAGACACTAGGAGAAATGCCTTAAGATTAATATAATTTGAAACTAGAGCACTTTATAATGGATAGCTAACTTGGGGTGACCTCTCCCAGATTTTAGTATTTCAAAGCTATTTTGTTAACCTTGTTATTACACTGTCACTTTTGTATTAAAAAAATTGACATTAGTATTCAGAAATGAATTTAACTAGTAAGAAGGAAGACACAGATTTTTCTAAGAAAGGACCTTTGAGAGCTGGGCACCATTAGCTCATTCTGTCATCCTAGCTACTCAAGAGGCTGAGATTTCAGGATCACAGTTTGAAGCCAGCCCACATAGGAAAGTCTGTGAGACTCATCTCCAATGAAGTGAAGCTGTGGTTCACGTGGTAGAGCGATAGCCTTGAGCAAAATTAGCTTCAGTGCTTAGGAATTCAAGCCCTAGGAATGGTATTGTTTGTAATAAATTTCTATATCTATAGAGGACTTTGTAATAGGTTTCTATATCCAAATCTGTTTTTAGTCAGGCATTAAATGTAAATAAAATGCGTACATATACATGTATAGAGGACTTGTACTATTAGTAAGGAAAATATTAATTTTGTTTATCTTGTAGGCAAAATGGGTCAGACTCACGATTTACCATTATTGTGGATAGAAGATTAGATACGTGGTCTTCTCTCAAAATCTCCCTTCAAAAAATCTCAGTAAGTTCCATGCACTGTACATTGACTTCTTGTTTTTGTTTTACATTCTACTTAGTGTTTTGATGGTACCTATTATTTTAATAATGAGAGATGCTATATAAATAAGTGAGATAATGAGGAAGGAAAGTAGGAAGATGACTTTGGAGAAGAGACCAAGGTAAAATCCCTTCCACTAAATTCTAGTGGGAAAGAACTTGTAATTAGTAGTAGTAGTTCTGTTGAGTGAGCAAAAGACTCATGGTTATACTCCTTTTTTTAAAAAAAAATTACATTCTTTTCTTTAAGTACCCATAGTGTGGCTTAAAGTTAGGGCCTTGTCTTCTCACTTGGCTTTTCCATCCAATGCTGGTTGGTGTTCTACTGCTTGAGCCACCCCTCCACTGTTTTTGGGTTAATTGGAGAGACTCTCATGGACTTTTTTTTTTCTCCAGCTGACTTTCAACCACAATCTGTCTCCACAGTAGCTAGGATTACAGATATGTGCAGCACCTGGCTCAGGGCATGATTTATGTTTTTTGTTTGTTTGTTTGGTAGGTTATGGGGCTTGAACTCAGGGCCAGAGCACTGTTCCTGAGCTCTTCTGCTCAAGGCTAGCGCTCTACCACTTGAGCCACAGCTCCACTTCTGGGTTTTTGGTGGTTAATTGGAGGTAGGAGTCTCATGGACTTTCCTGCCTGGGCTGGTTTTGAACTGTGATCCTCAGATCTCAGCATCCCGAGGATCTAGGATTATAGGTGTGAGCCAATTGGTGCCTGGTTGAAATAAGCATTCTCAAAAAAGTATTTTGTTGGGCATGTCTCTAGATTTGTTTTTCCATGGATAGAGTTGGAAGGTAAATCACCTGTGGTGGGACTTATCTGCTTTACTGGAATGTTCTCCTCAGTCTTCCAAAACCCTGAGAGAGAAAACTCTTGTCTAAAAAAACACATAAGAAATACATCATTCCCACATCCAAGATGTCTTTAACTTTATTAGACTTAGCAGGATGTAGTGCCGTTTTTTGATCTTTCCCTTTCGTAGAAGAGATGAGGAACTTACAGACGCCTGTGAGCTAACAAGATTACAGTTGTCTATGAAAGTTTCATGGGGACCATTTCCTCCATCAGACCCAAGACGATAGGAAGCTGTATGATTTTTTTTTAATGATTTCAACCTCATTAGCCATCAGAATTTCTTTTTTAATGTTTTGACTTTTTATCCATTTATTTTGCAAAAAATAAAACAAAACTCAGTAATATATGATATAGTAGGGAAGTAAATTTATATTCTTAATGGTTATGTAAAAACTATATGTTACTTATGGTACCAAGTGATTTTTTTTAATATATAGTCTGTACAGTATGTACACAAATGCTTTATTTGTAGTGCATAACATAAGGTAAAATTCTCTTTAAAGATTCAGTATTTTTTATGGTGAAAAACATTCAAAATACTGTATCTTATTATTATTTTTTTATAATTGTTTCCAGTCCTAGGGCTTGAACTCATGGCCCAGGCACTGTCCCTTAGTAGTTTTGTTCAAGGCTAGCAATCTACCGTTTGAGTCACATCTCTACTTCTGGCTCTTTGCTCATTAATTAGAGATAAAAGTCTCACAGTCTTTCCTGCCCAGGGTGGCTTTGAACAGTAATTGTCAGATCTCACCCTCCTGAGTAGTTAGGATTTCAGATGTGAGACACAGGTGCCCGGCTAAAATACGTTGTTTTAGATTTTTGGATTTTTCAATCCTATAATATATTCTCATTATATATACTCACCTTCCTGTACAGTAGCACACTCAACTTCTCTCATCTGAAATTCTTCCTTTGTTTCCTCATGGAGGAGGCTACTCCCACCAGAGAAAATGAAATTAGTTTCAAAGGCAAGAGAAAAATCTAAGTTGTTGGACTTCTCAGTTACTGTTCTTTTTTGGTTAATTTGTCATCAATGTGCATTAAAAAATATGCTTGTACACAAAGCTAGATTCATGGGGAAGTCCCTATGATGATTATGTAACCTTTTTCGGGTGGTGTCCTTTGCACCTGCTGCTTTCTAGCGTTTTTTTTTTTTTTCAAATGTCTTAGCTACACAACTACATTCAGTGATTTTAGAAAACTGCAAAATTCCCTTTGGAAAGGCCAAGTGTATCCCCCACCCCCGGCCATATACCATGGAACCCTGTCAGTGGCATAAAGAGTTAATTGTAAAGACCATTTTCCATGTTGTGACCTTTTTGGGTTGGTTCTTGGGTTTGTTGAATAAGTAGATTGTGTTTTATGCCAATAATCAATTCCTTTATGCAAACTGTAACACTAGATGCAATAAAACATCTCTTTTCCTGCCTACCTTTTTTTTGGGGGCCAATATTGTCCTTGCTTGATTAAATTAATTTTCATTGTCTCTCTGGCACAGGACCACTAGTATTTTGGTCAAGTTTGCATTTTCTCCATTAGGTAGGCTGCTTGAAATAGAATTCATACTTTTTCTAAAACAAAAGTACAAGATTTAGGTCTTGACCTCATTAAATTGAGATCAATAGAAGGGCAGTGACCTATTTTTTAGGGAGTAGTACTCCTTTTTGTTTTTCCCAGGACTGTTCATAATAAATTAACCCTAACCATGTTCAGTACGTGGCTCAGAGCTTGTGTTTTTATTCTCCTAAGTGTCAAACTGATGTGCTAGGCCACAGTTAAAGATCAGGTCTTTTCCCACACTGAAGAGCACATTCATTTCAACCATCAGTAACTGTCTGGCACTGTTTGAAATAAAGGCATTAATAACAGCTAATTTCAAGAACAAAAATGAGCACTGAGCAAGGATTTCTGGTGAAAGTAGCCATTGTGTAGAAATGTAATTAATTGTCTGTCCTTTGCTTTCTTTCCTTCTTCTCCCTCCGTCCTCTCCCTTCTTCCGTCCATCCATCTATTCACCCTTTGCGCTCCCTCTCCCTTCTTCTTTCCCTTCCTTTTTGTGTTCCTAGGGAATTGAACCCAGAACCTTGTTCTTTACAACTGAACTCTCTTGGCCATAGTGGTCAGTACAAGAATTTGAACTTAGGACCTCTGACTTCCTAGGTGGAAACTTTACCACTTAGCTTTGCTTTTGTATCTTTGCACAGGGCTGGTCTTAAAACATGGTTCTTCCTGTGCCACCCACGTATCTGGGATTATCATGCTCAGAGTGTTGGCTAAGTTGGGATGTTAACTTTTTGTCTATGCTTGAACTGCAATCATTCTGATCTTTACATACCCAATAGCTGGGTTTACAGGTGTCAGCTACCATGCCTGGCCAGCCTCTGTTTTTTTGAGCCAATCTCTTACTACATAGTTCAGGCTGGCTTTGAATGTGTTATTGTTTTGCTTCTGCTTCCTAAGTGCTGAGATTACAAGCATATACCATCATGTCCAGTATATTATTTTAAATAAGTATATGTTAGATTATCACACAATTCACTTCAATTGTAATTTCCAAATTCCCAAATAAATAGCAGCAGTTAGGTCACACTTCGTAATTAATAAGATAGTTGAGAAAATATTGCTTGGCATAATGTTATACATATTAATGAGGCCATATATGGTCAAAGCAAGGCTACCAAATGTATCATCTTAAACTTTTATCATGTCTTTGAGGTGAAGCGATTCAAAATGATCTCTTGGAGCTATTTGGGACAGGCCGGGTGGGGGGGGGGTGGTTAGTTTCAGAGAAACTCATGGCCATTAGAAAGTTTGAATATTCTGTTCTGTTTTAGATGATTATCAGGACAAAATTTTACCAGCAAGCCTTTCCGCAGGCTTAGATCCAGCATGAAGTGTGAAAAAAAATACAGAATTTAAAATTATAAGTCACAGACCTGGGGAAGATCAAAGGAAAAGATCTCAGTTAATACTACCTTCACAAAGATTCTTAGCATTCCACCTTAAAAATCCAACTGCGCAGTAGAGAAAAACCAGTCCCATCCAGATTGTTCTTTGGAGGGGAGTGGATTTTATTTTTTTTTCCTCCACACTTAGTGGAAATGCCTGATCTTCGGGAGCCATCCAGCCTCAGCTAATCCACCAGGTTCAATCAGGCTAAGTAGTTGAGGAATGTGTCAACTCTGAATTACAATGAGCAGCAGGGAAGGAGCTGTCAGCTGACTAATCAGGGATAGTGGATTTTTGTGCGGCGGCGCCGCTGCAGCAGTGGTAATGGAAGCAGCTACGCTAGCTTTGTTTGGTGGAGATTTTTGGCTGCCGTTTTTAAATACCACCCAAGAAGCAGCTCATATTTCATCAGTGAGCCATTGACAATTGGAAAAGAAGAGTGTAAAAGATGGCAGAAGCGAATCCCCCGAGAGGCAAGATGAGGTTCAGAAGGAATGCGGTAAGGGCTCTGCCTGCAGTTCTGGAAAGCCTATTCCCAAGTTCAACTGCAGAGATGCTGAAGCATGGTGCACATTCCTGCCTGAGTGGGGCTTTTAAGGACAGAATGGAGTCTTAGGTTTGCATGGATCGCTTTGATGAGCTTTACTGAGACTGGCCAAGGGTAATTGAAGGAAGTGGAAGAGGTCGAATTTCATTTCACAATCTAAATGCCATCAAGTTTAGGAGAGAGCGTAGCTAGGCATGTTATTCACTGAAGAGTGTATTAATTTTTGAGTCATTTGGCTTTGTAGTTTTAAATCAGGAGTTAAAATAATACCTACTAAAAGGATTCATGCTTTCTTTGCCCATGGTCAAGTAGAGTGTAGTTAGAAGCACGGGGGATCTGGACATGATTTCATCAGCACTTAGAAAAACATTCGTGGATATCACTGTAGAAGTAAAAAAAACACTTAAGCATCAGTAATGCTGTATAATCTTTACGGTTGCAATTTGTCTCTTAACTTATACTTTAAAGACATGAAATATTATTAGCTTGTTGACAACATTTTTCTTTTTCTTTTCTTTTCTTTTTTTCTTTTTTGTCAGTCCTGGTTGCTGTCCCTGAGTTTTCTCGCTCAAGGCCAGCGCTCTACCACTTTGAGCCACTGCACCACTTCTGGTTTTCTGGTGGTTAATTGAAGATAAGAGTCTCAGAAACTTTCCTGCCAGGGCTGACTTTGAAGTACCATCCTGAGATCTCACCCTCCTGAGTTGCTAGGATTATAGGTGTAGGCCCGGCAACATTTTTTGTTGTCATTTTTTTTCTTTCTTTTGGTGCCAATCCTGGGGCTTGAACTCGGGAGATGAGCACTTCTTGTGAGCTTTTATGCTCACGGTTAGTGCTTTACTACTTGAGCCACAACTCCACTTTAGCTTTTTGGTGGTTAATTGGACAGAAAAGTCTCAAGGAAGACTTTTGTCACCTGGGCTAGCTTTGAACCATGATCGTCAGATCTTAGCTTCTTGAGTAGCTAGGATTACAGGTGCCCGACTGTTTTTTTCTTAGTTTTCTTGTTGTTATGTTGGTTGTGGGACCTTTCTTTCTTTCTTTCTTTCTTCTTTTCATGTATGTGGTGGGGCTTGAACGCAGCCTGGGTGCTGTGCCTGTGCTCAAGGCTAGTGATCTAGCATGTGGAGCCACAGCTCCTCTTCTGGTTTTTGAGTGGTGAATTGGAGATAAGAGTCTGCCAGAGCTGGTTTGAACCCCTGTCCTCAGATCTCAGCCTCCTCAGTAGCTAGGATTACAGGAATGAGCTAACTATGCCCAGCTGCTTTTATCTTTGAAAGGAAAAGAAAGTGACTTACTTTGTATTATGAGCTCAAATTTGGAAACCTCTCCTTTGGATAACATTGCAAATACTCTTCTATCTAAATTTTCTCTCTGCTACTTTATTCATATACTAAATTACCCAGAAATGTTTTATCATGATATTTAGGTATGTTTTAGAGAAATGTTGAAATAATACCAGCTAATTTAATATCAAGTGGTTCATCCACAACAATTTAAACAGATGGCTAAAGCCTTTTTTTTTGGGTCCGTCGTGGGGCCTGAACTGGGTCTGGGCTCTGTCCCTCAGCTCTTCAGCTCAAGGCTAGCGCTCTACCACTTGAGCCATAGCACCACTTCTGGCTTTTATTCTTTTTGCTTATGTGGTGCTGAGGAATTGAACCCAGGGCCTCATGCATGCAAGGCAAGCGCTCTACCACTGAGCCACCTTCCCAACCCTTTTGTTTTTCTTGAAAAACTTCAATAGTGTTATCATTGGTATGGTTATAAGTTTGGTCTCACACTCAAAAAATTGAGACAGCACTCATATAAAAACTAAGAAGGTAAAAATTTGCCATTGGACAAAAACCTGACATTCTGAATCAAAAGTAGGATAAAGAAAGTAAGGATTTCATGGTTGCTGAATGACACTGAGTTTGAGTGGTGAATAATTGATTTATTTTCTAATAAGGCTCTTAGCACACAACATTGTTGAAAAAAATTACAGGTAGGCCTGGCACTTGTAGCTCAAGCGTGTAATCCTAGCTCCTCAGGAGGCTCAGATCTAAGGATCACAGTTCAAAGCTAGCCCAGGCAGGAAAGCCTGTAAGACTCTTATCTCCAGTTAACCGCCAGAAAACCGGAAGTGGCGCTGTGGCACAAAGTGGTAGAGCATACAACTTGAGCAAAAGAGCTCAGGGACAGTGCCCAGGCCGTGAATTCAAGACTCATGACCACCACCACCAACAACAAAAGTTAAAGCTAGAACATGACTCTTTAGACATAATTGTGAATACATCTTTAGACATGGTTTGCTATGGTGAGAGTAATAGCTTTAGTCATTTAATGCATAATTTACAATGTATAAGAAATGTCTGTGTGTATGTATTTTTGCAATATTGTGTGGAACTGCCACTAGTGCTTTTGCTATCAAAGGTAACTGATTTAAGCCTACAGAAAGTTCCTGATTCCTTTCTGCATATAAAAGTTGTTTCCTCAGTGCCAAACTTAGTTTCATTTATATAAATTAATACGCACACTATTATATGCACAATAATAAACATGCAAATAAATAGGGCAGCAAGGTACTCCTTGGTTAGATGTATCTGGTACCATGTTGCATAAAAAATAACTTTCGGTGATAAATCAGGAATGGCTGCTGGGGTCCTCACCCCAGTCTAGTAGAGGAAGGACATTATGTTCATAAATATTTTAAGAGAACTTATACAGGAGATGTCATATGTTTGGATCTTAAGTCTGAGTTTGTTTCTCCTACGTTTCCTTGATTCTTTCCTATGATTTTTTTTTCTCTTATAAATGACTTGTTTTGAGGGTTCTAAGAAGAGATCTCCTTAAATGCACCTGGTGGTCTTAGTTGTAAAGACTAGAAATGTAGAGACTGGCAGGTTTGCCAGACTTGAGCAGAGTGAAAAGTATAACCCACTCCGAGGTGGTGACAAAACGGTTTGACTTGGAAGGATTTCTGGAGTTGGCTATAATCCTGGAGGCCATGATAGGGGTAAAAGAATAGAAGTCAAAGTTCAGGGACATGATTGAATTTGATACTTGGTTGAAATTGCAGGGATTGTAGCTGAGTTTGATAAGTAGGAGGTAAGGAGAGATACATGTGACAAAAGGGACAAACCACAAAGAAGTATTGCTGGGGACCGTCCTGTGCCTGAGCTCACAGGACAAGACAGTGAGTCACATGTGGTACTGTTTAAGAGTGAAGATATTGGGGGGGGGCAAATGTGGGAGTGGTTCATACCACTTCTACTTGTTTTCCCCAGCATAGTCTGCACAGATAGTTCTGACTGTATCAAGGTCACTCATGAGGCAGCGTCTCACCATTATATTCTTCCATGAGTGCATTATGACTGTTTCCATTCAATGGCCCTAATGCTGCAGAACTGTTTTCTATACCTTGTTTCAAATGCTATTATTGGCCCCATTTTGTAGGTCAATGTCAAGTCCTCGTGAAGGGCAACCGATGACTATTGAGTGCATTGAATGTGTGAATGTATGTATCTTATTGTGAGTGCTTACAAAGCGGGCTTCAGGTTGCTCATGAGTAAGAGGGGGTAAGACCTGCTTTGCTTCAGTGATATGAAAGCTAATTAGAAGTTTATCTGGGAGGCTAGACATGTCTCCAGCGAGTTTCCAAGAAGGGTCTCCTTTATTGTTACTGCCTTTCTTTGTCCTAAAGGTTAAAAGGAATATAAATTAATTGTTCCTGTGAGTAAGCAAGGCAGTTTATTGATTTTTTTAATTTAAAAATATTTTTGTGTCAGTACTGGGACTTGAACTCACAGCCTAGGCACACTGTCCCATATCTTTTGTTTTCAAAGCTGGCACTCTACCACTTTAGACACAGCTCCACTTCTGGCTTTTTTTTTTTTTTTGGGTCCGGTCATGGGACCTGAACTCTGGGCCTGGGCGCTGTCCCTCAGCTCTTCAGCTCAAGGCTAGCGCTCTACCACTTGAGCCACAGCGCCACTTCCGACTTTTTTCTTTTTGCTTATGTGGTGCTGAGGAATCGAACCCAGGGCCTCTGGCATGCAAGGCATGCGCTCTATCACTGAGCCATCTTCCCAGCCCTGGCTTTTTTTTTTTAAACTGGATAATTAGAGATAAAAGTCGTTCTGATTTATCTACTCAGTCTGGTTGTGAACCTCCACCCTCAGATCTCAGCTTCTCCTGTAGCTAGGATTATAGGTGGGAGCCAGTAGCCCCCAGCTGTGTAAGGCCTTTTAAATAATATACAACCTAGACTGAATGAAGACTTCCATATAGGATGGATGGATTGCCTCCTTTATATGCCACCCAGGAAGAATCTTAAACAAGTTGCTTTATGGAATTTGATAATGAAATGACATGTCAATTTTATATGCATCATGGTTGTTACTGCTCCAAGATCATGTAGCTGGTCATGGAGGAGTGGGTATGAAGAAAAGCGCGGGCATCTTTTTTCAAAGAGGGAAAGGTAATGGGAAGCTTACTTTGTGCCAGTTTCCTTGATGGACCAATGAGAGCTCTTGTATAGGGCTGAGTTAGGACAGTTGAAGTGATTACACATGGACTGCAGCGTCTGTGATGTGGCAGCATATTTTTAGTGATGTGCCTTTAAGCAATCATATGGTGGAACTAAAAAAAAATGTCTGCATGAAGCTCAAATCAACATTGATTTATCTCTCGTGTAAAGCCTCAAAAAAAAAAGCAAGCAAGCAAGGCTGCCCCTTTGCTTTTTGGACCAGTTTTCCCCCATCCCCCAGTGATTTATGGTTTTAGAATGTGGAGTTTGATTTTGGGGAAAATAGCAACTGTGCTTTTTCATGTTTATATAACCATACAGATTACAGATTCTTAAAGCAGCATACCAAAGCAGTTGGAAATGTAATATTCTCAAACCACAATGGGAAAGCTCAATAGTTGTGATTTATATGTACTGATACCATGTGGTGATTGAGAGTTCTTTTAAATCCTAGCTTAAAAGGAGTGGCATTGATCAAGATGCTTTATAACTCACAAACTGACTGGTTGAATTGAAATCCCTTTGTACAACTATTTAAGGATAATCAAAAAATAAAAACAGTAAAATAAACTGGATTATTTTCAGTTATACAAATATATGGAAAGTTTCAGTTGGATAAATTAAAATGTATAGAGAAAAAGCACTTTCTCTTTGTACCTATAAGTGTGTAGATGAATGCAAATTAGTCTTACATTTGTGTGCTCAATCTGATTAAAATTTCTCAAGAATTCTCTGTCTCAGCTAGGCAATTATGGTCAGCAATCACAGAACGATGCATGGCTATATTATTCATCTTGGTCCTATATACATATATGAAGAGTTTTCGTTCATAGGTTGTACACTGACAGAGGCCAAATGTGTTATATTTACATTGTGTAAATAAAGGCTTCACATAAAAATTTGGGCTTCTAATTTTTCTTGTGAAACCTAAGACTATATAGCTTGACCCAGTTTCCCACATTATAACATTTGGTGCGAACTGACTAGTATGCACCCCTGTTTTGGATGCTACACGTTCCTTACAGTCTTTACCACTTCTGGCTGTTCCTTATCATTTAAAGAAGAGTGCCATTTGCTAGTTTCTGCCTCACTTAAGCTCTACTTTAGTTAGAAACCCCACTCATTTCCATAATCTCCCTGCCACTTAGAATTGTCACCTTTGCTTTAGGTTTGGAATTTCAACCTTGAATTTGATCCTTGTGTCAACCCCACCTCCATGCACTTCCAAGTACCTTCTGTTTATCCGGGATCTACAGTCAGTTGCATCTGACTTTGAATTCTGTTTCTTAGAAGCTATAAGAGGTTGAAAATGTACTTAACCTTCCAAAACCTCAGTGTATTGTTTTCTACTGCTGCAGCAACCAGTTTTTAGAAATGTAGTGGCTTAAAAATGTATTGTTAAGGTTTTGGAGGTCAGAAGTCAATATTAGTCTCACCGGGCTAAAAGCAAGGAGTCAACTGGGCTGGCTGGGTTCCATCTGGAGGATTGGGGAAGTTATTAACGCTGTGCACGTTCCTTCAATTGAGGCCCTGCAAACACTGTGACCTCTCTCATCACATCTACTTTTCCTCTGCTATAGATCTGGATAATCTCCTTATATCTGCTTATATTTCCATATATATATATATATATACCATATACTATATATTATAATATACATTGTATATCATATGCTATATGATATATACTATATAATATATGATATGATCTATCATATAGTATATATCATATATTGTATAGTATACATCATATCACCTATTATACTATATAAAATATCATATATATATATATATCCATACATGTGTTCTCCTTATCAAGAGCACATGGCTACAACCTCTATTCTCATGTAGGGTAGCATGATCATATGTTCCTGGGTATAGGGCATGGTAGTCCTAGTGCATTATTATTCACCTTACCACATTCTTTTGCTCACTCATTGTGGAAAATTAATAAAAATCAAATCAAATCCACGCAAATGCTTATTAGCACACTGTAGTCTTATTCCTTAGCAGCACAATCCTCACAATAAGCATTCAATAAATGCAGTATACTCATCCTTGCCTTCTTCCCTTCTCTTAAAGCTTTGGCAGTTCCTGAATATATGTGAAATAACGAATACGATAATATAAACTAGAAATAATTTTTTGTTGTTGTTTAGAATAGTATCTGTGAAAAGTAGTAATGTGACCGTGTATAGTCACTTGTAACATGACAGGTAAGTGCCAGTTCCGGTCTGAAATGGATGAATGAAACTGGGTTTAAAAAATAAAATATATCAGATTTGCATGTGGGCCAGAGGTTAAAAACAATATACCTTTTGAGGTGCCCCTGGCTCACACCTGTAATCCAAGGTACTCAGAAGGCTGAGATCTGAGGATGACTGCTTGAACTCAGCCTGGGCAGGAAAGTCTATGAGATTCTTAACTCCGATTAAACATTAAAAAGCCAAAAGTAGACCTCTGGCGCAGGTGGTAGGGAGCTAGTCTTGAGCAAAAAGAACTTAGGGCCAGTGCCTGGGCTGTGAGTTTAAGCTCCACGACCAACACACACACACACACACACACGAACAGAAATACCCCTGGCTTAAGCTGCATGCTTTACTTTCTAAAATAAATAATACATAAATTAGTGCCATTAGTTATTACCTGTATAGCTGTTGCCCTAAATTGGCAACAGCTGGGAAGGTGGCTCAGTGGTAGAGCACTTGCCTTGCATGCATGAGGCCCTGGGTCGATTCCTCAGCACCACATAAGTGAAAAGAAAAAAGCTGGAAGTGGCACTGTGGCTCAAGTGGTAGAGCGCTAGCCTTGAGCTGAAGAGCTGAGGGACAGCGCCCAGGCCCAGAGTTCAGGCCCCA
>NW_012267305.1:9167428-9204263 GCF_000151885.1 Dipodomys ordii
TCTACCACTGAGCCACCTTCCCAGCCCCCAACAATATTTTTTTCCCAACAATATTTTTTCAGACTTGCCCAAACATCTGCATTTCAGGGTGAAGAGCTACATGGTGCCTTGCCTTTCTCTCCAGCATATTTCTCCATTATCTCTGTCTGTTCCACAGTATCATTTTCATAGCTTTCTATACTGGGGCCTCTTTAAGAAGTGGACTAACAGCAGTCAATATGAACAGGCTGCTGAATATACAGAAACAATCAAAAGGAGGCCCTTCTATTTGTACAAATAATATGTTAATAAAAAATATAGGAGGATTTTCAGTGGTTTAGCACATAGTTGTAGATGCAAACCAATCATGATTTCACTACTTATACGTCCAGAAATTTTTGGAGGTTGTGGCAGGATAGAAATTGCAGAATTGCCACTGGAGACAATGGTCTACCTCTTTCCTAAAATTGGGTGGGTGATGATTTTTGAGATTTGTAGTTTATTTGGTTAAGCTTGTTCAGCATAGGGTAAACTAGACCCTCCTTTTCAACAAGCACAGCCAGTGTTTATTACTCTAGAGGCACAAGGGGTTCAAGGGGAGGGCGGAAACCAGTATTTTAGGAAGATGGTTAGAAATGGGTGGATGGAGTTCATGGAATAGATTTCATCATCCATGAAAATGCAAACAGTCAAAATTAGTTAGCATAGAGTAGGCATTTAGAACATGATGCTTTGTTGAATTTTCCACAAAAATATGAAAACACATACAATGAATAAAGGATAGGGCTGGGAAGGTGGCTCAGTGGTAGAGCGCTTGCCTTGCATGCATGAGGCCCTGGGTTCGATTCCTCAGCACCACATAAGCAAAAAATAAAGCCGGAAGTGGCGCTGTGGCTCAAGTGGTAGAGCACTAGCTTTGAGCTGAGGAGCTGAGGGACAGTGCCCAGAGTTCAGTCCCCACGGCCCCCCAAAAAGAATAAAAGATAGTCTTCAATACATGGTGGTAGGGAAAGTAAGTATACACATGCAGAATGAAACTAGACTCCTGCCACTTATTATATAAAAAGTAATTCATTGCATCAAGAACCAAAATGTAAAACCCAAAACCATGAAACTACTAGAGGAAAACATAAGGGAACAATGAGATGTACAAATCGTTATGTCAAAACCGAACTTTACAACTTTGGTTGGGGCGGGGGTGGGGAGAATGGGAGATGGGAAGGGGAAATAAAGGAAGGGGCAACAATGCTTGATAAGAAATGTACTCATTACCTTGCTCATGTAATTGTAACCCCTCTGTATGGTATTTTCACACACACACACACACAAAACATAAGGGAAACAGTTACATAAAGTGGTCTAGGCAAAAGCATAAGCCAAAAAAACCCCACTAATCAACAAATAAAAGTAAGCAACTGAGATTACAATGAACTAAAAAGCTTCTTCCTCAAAAGACTACACATAGAGCTCCCCTATGACCCATCAATCCCACTTTTGGAAATTCACCCAAACGATCACAAATAAGGCTATACTAAAGTTACCAGCACAACTGTGCTTATCGCAGCATTGTTCTCCATAGCTAAGATATGGAATCAACCCAGATGCCCCTCAGTAGATGAATGGATCAAGAAAATGTGGTCTATATACACAATGGAATTCTATGCCTCCATCAGAAAGAATGACATTGCCCCATTTGTTAGGAAATGGAAAGACTTGGAAAAAATTATATTAAGCGAAGTAAGCCAGCCCCAAAGAATCATAGGTCCCATGGTCTCCTTTATTTGCAATAACTATTATACATCTAAGATAATCTTACCAGACAAGTAGAAATGGTCAAAAGCTATGTACGTATAACCATATAAGATGGTGTTAAGGGAAATGAACCCCAAGATAGGGACACAAGAGGGTTTTGTTGCTGTTGGTTTTAATGTACTTATAACGTACTATGTGATTTGTTTCTTTTGTATGTTCTTCCCCCATGGTATAACCCCTGTTTTCACTGTATTTGATTCTGGTACCCTGCATCTTGTATATACATTTTTCTAATTTGGGGAGGGGAAGGGAAATAACAAAATGCTGGAATAAGGATACAGGTTGACCCATTGTAACAATGAGATGTACAAGACACTATGTTAAAAACAAACTTTACAACCTGGGGAGTGGGGGAGGGAAGAGTTGGGGAGGTGGGTAGGGAGGGGAAGGTTGGGGAAAAACAAAGAAGCAGGTAACAATGCTGGAGAGGAAATGTACTCATTACCTTACTCAAGTAACTGTAACCTCTCTGTACAGTATCTTTACAATAAAAATATTAAAATTAAAAAAATTGGATAAAAAAGCTTCTACACATATAGGAAAGTGTAAATAGAACAAAGAGACAACCTATAGAATGCAGGAAATACTTGCGAAGTATTTATCAGACAAAGAGCTAATATCCCACATAGATGAACAACTCAAAAGAAAAGCAGCCTGTTAAAAATAGAGAAATGATCTGAAAGAGAGTTCTTAAAAGATGTTATACAGAGCCAGAAAAGCTCATGAGACTCTTATCTCCAATTAACCACCAGAAAGCCAGAAGTGGAGCTTGGCTGAAGTGGTAGAGCACTAAGTTTGATCAAAAAATGCTCAAGAACAGCACCAAGGCTCAGAGTATAAACCCGAGGACCAGGACAAAAACAATAACAACACAAAGACCAATGAGTGCGTGTTTTCTTTGTTGGACACTAGAAAAGTTGATTGCATAGAAGTAGAAAGTGGAATAATAGAGATCACTGGTTTCTGGGAAGGGGAAGGGAGAAGGAGCCAGAGAGACTAGATAACTGGTACCAAAATTCAACTAGAGAAGTAGTTGTAATGTTCTATAACACAGTAGGGCAATTTTGACTTCCTATAATGTAAATCATCACAAATTGCAAATCACTTGGAATTAAAGAGGATGAAGATTCTTAATATTTAGAAATATTTCAGGAGATAGAAATGCTAATTTACCACTATTTGTTCATTACATATAGTATACATGTTTCAAATAATAATATTGTACACCATAAATAAGCATGATTTCATGTCAATTAAAAAATCAAAAGTAAAATTCAAATCAAAACTAAATTTCAAAATGATGTTTTAGAATCTAACTCTTTATTTTTTATTTTTTTCTTATGTGGTGCTGGGGAATTGAACCCAGGGCCTCATGCATGCAAGGTAAAACGCTCTACCACTGAGCCACCTTCCCAGCCCCTGAGTCTAACTCTTTATAAATAGGAGTTTACTTAGCAATGATTTGACCTGATAACCTTACATAGGTGTTTCTATTTCCATGTTTTTACATTGTATCAAGGTCTAATTTTTAAATGTTTGGTCATTGACTTTTATGACTTTCAAGCTTGTTCTCTTCAATTACATATTTTCTGCATTGTGCCCAGTTGAGAACTCATTGTGTCAAGTTTTCTTTATTTCTTCTGT
This sequence comes from Dipodomys ordii, assembly GCF_000151885.1. Lineage (NCBI taxonomy): Eukaryota > Metazoa > Chordata > Mammalia > Rodentia > Heteromyidae > Dipodomys > Dipodomys ordii. Next base: position 9,170,864 of record NW_012267305.1, read on the forward strand.
TCTTTCTTTCACAGGCTTCTTTCCCTGGGAACTTGCACTTGGTTCTGGTTTTACGTCCTACAAGTTTTCTTCAGCGCACCTTTACAGACATTGGATTTCGATTCAGTCAGGAAGATTTCATGCTCAAATTACCAGTAAGCTATTGACTCAGTGTTGTCCTGTAAATTCATGTGAACACTTTGTACCATGCTGTTAATATTTTACATGTGCCTATAGAGCATTTAAAAAGCCTAAAATATGTCTCACAAAAATGTCAATTGGAAATGCCCTCAAGCCTGCTGCTTGTAACTTTCATACAGGGCAATGTATAACAAAACAATTCCTTTAGAAAAGTGTATGTTCTGTGTTCTGTACGTGTATATATCTTTCTGTGTGGGTATAATGAGTAAGATTTATTTTTCGTAAACACTGAGTGAATGTTTTGTTTTTGAACTCCCATCCTGAGCTTGTTCCGTGTACCACATTCTTTATTTTGAAAAGTTATTTTTATGTTTTTATTGTCAGGAGTACATTGCTCACAAATGTGGGTAGCATTGGACAGTTCACGCCTCCTGACAAATTATAATGCACTGCATAAAGTCATTTGTTGTGAACATTTTTTTCCCCAAAGCGTGGCCATTGGCCATAAAAAGTTTTAGACAAAGGAGAATTTTGTTTCTGTGGAGATTAATTTTGCTTTACAGAGAAATGCTTAATATTTAGTTATTACCTACAGAAGGTAATACATACACATGTGGGCATGGAGACAGGAAAGACCTATTAGAGCCACATCTAGAAGATAATGTTCTGCTGTCTGCTAAAGTTCATTTTACAGTTTAACGGAGGGCATAACGTGCAGGCCAGTTAATAGTGTCTTTCTTGCTTATTTATATAGGTTGTTATGCTGAGCTCAGTTAGTGGTTTGCTGACATACATTGATGACAAGCAGTTAACCCCCGAGTTAGGCGGCACCTTGCAGTACTGCCACAGTGAATGGATCGTCTTCAGAAATGTATGTTGCTTTTGCCCTTACTGTAGAGTCTATAGGTCATTGCTAGCCTTTAAGTCTACTTCTTGAAGTTTTTCTTTCCTCTTTGGGAAAAACCTGATTTGGGGGTCTCCTACTTTTCAGGTACAAATATAATTCAATATTTCGATTTTCTTCCATAGGAAATATCTAGAAATGATGAAGAGTCCCTGAGGATGGCAGTTGGAGGAGAGGTGTAGGGATATAAGGAGCTTTATTCTTTTCCAGCCCCTCCGGTGTCCTCATAGTAATTTAAAGAAATAAAGGGTTTGGATTCAAATCCTGGTACTGCTGATTTTAGCTCTATGACCTTGGGCAATTTTCCCAAGTATAAAATGGGACTGATAATATCTTATTGGCTATGGATTTTAGGAAGGCTAAAGGAGAAACAAACCTAACCTGTTTGATTCAGTACCTAACCAATGGTAAATTCCCTATAAATGCAATGGATGCAATCAGTTTCATCATCTTAGTTAATTAGATTTCCAAATTTACCAAGAGGTAAGCACCTTGTGCTTCCCGGATTGAAGTCTATATCTTGACTTCCAATCCCAGAGGTATGGCAACTTTTCTAAAGGAAATAATGATGCTTCATTAATCATGACGTCATGGCTGCATTTCCCTCACACCTAGTCCTCATTCAGCAGTTTATTTAATCATTCATGTAACAGTTTATTCATTCATAAAAAAGTGTCTTGTCAACATTTTCAAAATTCAGCCTTTAATAACCAAGCAGTCCTAATGAAAAGAGCAGACACCTTACGGAGAGTGGTAAAGTTGATAAAGTTTCCGCATTTCCCTCATCTTTCTGTTCAGTAGTTGATATTGGATATAAAGTAATAGCCTCACTTGCCATTTCAGGGCGAAGAGTCTCTGCAATGAAGTGTCAGATGTTGTCAGTACTTGCGATGAGTTGTTGGGATAGCTTGTGACTTATTTCCTTAGACTATCATCTTGTTTAGAATAGTAAGGCTTTTCATCAGTGACAGTAAACATCAAGTGGCTTCGTTGTTCTCACCTGTCTTTAGAAGCAGACTTACTATCCAGCAATTTTGCCAGTTAGAGTTTGATAAACACAAGGAAAACACTAGTCTCCAAGGGCATAAATAAATCTGTACACGACAACTTGTGTGTGTGTGTGTGTGTGTCTGTGTGTATATATCTGTGTGTTTGCTGGTGCTGGGTTTGAATTTAGGGCCTTTTTGCTCAAGGATGGAGTTCTATCACTTTGAATCACAGCTCTATTTCCAGCTTTTTGGTGGTTAATGGGAGATTAGAGCCGCATAGATTTTCCTGCCTAGGCTGGCTTTGAACCTCAATCTTCAGATCTTAGTAGATAGAATTACAGGCATGAGCTACTGGCACCCAGTAGTACATGACATCTTTAAGAAATAATTCTCATGAGAATTTAAGTCCAGAAATTTAGAAAAAAGAAAAGACATGGAAGAAGACCTTTAACGTTGTTTTTAGTTTCTTAGAGGTTTAGGCACAGAGTTAGAGTTGATTGCCAAAGGTAACACCGAATTTTGGTAGCAGAGAATTCATACCACATATCTTTTCTGTGATACCTGCATACAAATCAGTACAGTGTCAAATGTAGTTCTGTGTGTGTGTGTGTGTGTGTGTGTGTGTGTGTGTGTGTGTGTGTGTGTGTGCCAGTCCTGGGGTTTGAACTCTGCTCTCCCTGAGCTCCTATTGCTCAAGGCTAGTGCTCTACCACTTTGAGCCACAGTGTCACTTCTGGTTTTGTGGTGGTTAATTGGAGATAAGAGTCTCTGACTTTCCTACCTGGACTACCTTTGAACCTTGATCTTCAGATCTCAGCCTCCTGAATAGCTAGGATTACAGGTGTGAGCCACTGGCACCTGGCCTAAAATCTAGGTGTTGGTGTTTTGGGTACAGGTTTCATGCAAGATTCACTGGCTTTTTGCAGGCTATAGAAAATTTTGCCCTCACAGTGAAAGAAATGGCTCAGGTATTACAGTCCTTTGGAACTGAACTGGCTGAGACTGAGCTACCAGATGACATTCCTTCCATAGAAGAAATTCTGGCAATCCGTACGGAAAGGTACCGCCTGTTGAAGGTATGTGTCCATTTCACACCAATTGTTACCTGTAAAAGATATTTATGTATTATATTTCAAAAACAATATGTTACAAGAGAAGAATGTCCTGTATTTGTTAAATCTGAGGCTGCCTTGTAAATGATGCATTGACAAGCTGTTTATTTCTGAATATACAGTATCTCAGAAAAACAATTTATAGTTATTTTTTAAGTCATGTATTCTCCCATGAAATGCTCTTTCCTTTGGAAGGCAAGGGTGAAAGTTGGATAGGTAATCTGTTTGATACAGTATGAAATGGGCGAAAGAACACTTAAAGCAGAGTCAGGATGCCTGGTTTATTTTGTCTCTACCATGGACTAGTGTTGGAATCCAGGCTAGCATTGCTCAGTTGATCTCAGTTGATCTCTTTTTTTGTATGTATTTTTTATTGTAAAAATACTGTACAGAGGGGTTACAGTTACATGAGTAAGGTAATGAGCACATTTCCTCTCGAGTATTGTTACCCTCTCCTTTGTTTTTCCCCAACCATCCCCTCCCTCCCCACCTCCCCAACTCCTCCCTCCACCCCCCCTGAAGTTGTAAAGTTCATTTTCAACATAATGTCTTGTACCTCTCATTGTTACAATGGGTCAACCTTTATCCTTATTTCAGCAACAAAAATTTTGTTATTTCCTTTCCCCGCCCCAAATTAGAAAAATGTATACACAAGATGTAGGACACAGGGATCAAATACAGTGAAAACAGGGGTTATACCATGGGGGAAGAACATACAACAGAAACAAAAAAAATCACATGTTGCATTATAAATACATTAAAAAACAACAGCAAGAAAGGTAAACCACTTGCATCCCTATCTTGGTGTTCATTTTGGTAAGCTCTCTTTATTTAATTGAAAAGGTGATGAGTAGGGGAGTCACAGTTACATAAGTAAGGCAATGAGTACATTTGTTTTTAATCATTGTTATCCCATCCCTCATTATCTCCTGCATACCCCTCCTTACTCCCCTCCCTGCCAAGTTGTAAAGTTCCTATCCAACACAGTGTTAAGTAAGTATCAATGTTGCTTTGGTTCATCCTTTGTCCTGCTGTTTCTGTGATTCCCCTTCCTTTCCACATATTGCATTATCTTATATGAAAAGCATGAGGTACAAAAAACTAAGAGAAATGAAAAATAAAAGAACAAACTACATACAGGGTCTAATAAGAACCTCTTGTTTCCATATATTGGAATTCATGTTGATGAGCTTCATTACATATGATCCTATGCACTAAGCAGTTGGGTTATTGTGATCCCCTGTTAAGAATATCCTAGCCATATTCTAGTTCTTACAAATGAGGGAGATCATGCAACCTACTTTTCTTTGGGCCTGGCTTACTTCACTTAATATAATTTTTTCCAAGTCTTTCTATTTCCTTATGAATGGAGCAACGTCATTCTTTCTGATGGAAGCATAGAATTCCATTGTGTATATATACCACATTTTTTGACCCATTCATCTACTGAGGGGCATCTGGGTTGGTTCCATATCTTAGCTATGGCAAATAATGCTGCAAGAAACATAGTTGTGCTGGTAGGTTTAGTGTGGTCTTGTTTGTGATCATTCGGGTTAATGCCTAGAAGTAGGATTTCTGGGTCATAGGGGAGTTCTATGTTTAGTCTTTTGAGGAATCTCCACACTGCTTTCCAGAGTGGCTGAACAAGTTTGTATTCCCACCAACAGTGTAGTAGCATTCCCTTTTGGCCACATCCTCTGTAGCATTTGTTGTTAGATTTCTTGATAATAGCCCTTCTAAGTGGGGTGAGGTGGAATCTCAATGTTGTTTTGATTTGCATTTATTTTATAGCCGGAGATGTTGGTAAGCTCTCTTTTTTTCCCCCTACACAATAATGCTGCTTGATGTTTCCTAGCATATACAGGAATGAAAAATTGATTTTGTTCTCCTATTCAATACTGTCTGGATTGCTGGGTTTGGAAGGATGTGGAAACACAATGTTGACAATGAGCAAGTGCTTTTATAGTCACTTTCCTCAGAAAGTTTAAGAGCAATCTGATAAAGTACCCAGCATTTGAGGTTGGAGGTGTGGATCAGTTAGAGTAGAGCACTAACTAATGAGCAAATGCATCAGGTACTGAGTTTGGGTCCCAGTCTCAGACTTAAGAAAAAAAGTACCGAGCATCCAAGTACCACTCATGTTCTTCATGGGAGGATGATGCTGGGTACACTGACAGGTTTTCCTTCTCGGTAGAGTGATACGTCTTAGCTAACAAAGAGAGACATTGTAATGATTTGAATCACAATCTGAAAGTAAAATTCTGTCCAGGAAAAACAAAGCAAAACATAAGAAAACAACAGCAACAGCAATCTCTGATTGCTCACAGAGAAGAGATGTCAGGCAAGTGGTTTCCCTTCCTCTGAGCTTTGCTTATCTCCCCTTCTGTGTACAATGCAGAGCATGATTGATGATGATGATGATGTAGTATACAGTCATTCCTGGTATTCAGTTGTTGCAGAGATAACATGAGATAAAGTATACAATGCACATACAATGGTTGTTAGCACATAGCTGGTGCTTTATCAATATTAGCTCTTTTGGTTTTTGGTAGTAGGGATTAAACTCAGGGCCTCACACATTCTACTACTCAGCTACAGACTGCCAGCCACTCCTGCCAATTTTTTGCTTGCCATTTTAGAGGATCCTTGGAGCTCCTGAAGAAAATATTAGACCATTGTAAGATGCGTGAAGAAGGTCATGTACTTAGACCAGTCTCTAAACATCAGGTCTGATGCAGAGGTATATACACCTGAAGTGAATTAAACCCAATGTGAAGTTATCACATAAGGCAGACAGTATTTGGTAACATTTAAGGATTAGTAAAGATGGGCCAGAAATTATTTCTGAGCATGCATTACATGTTAGGTATGCTACTAAGGTCATCTTTATTTGATTCATACTGCTTTGTTTCAGCACAGTAAAGCTATTAGCAGAATAGAATGGAACTTGCCATCAGTGAGAGGAGGCTAGAAACAGCATGTGGAACCTCTGGCTGTAGGTAGTTTATGAAATGTGATTGCAATATCTATCTGTAAGGCAAAGACATCATGGATCCTCATAGCTGTGGGACTTCATTTCTATTGTGTGTGCCATAAGTATGTATTCCTTTTGTCTCTGGTGGTTCAAGGTATGTGACTAACTGGCTAATGCATTCTGTTGTGCCTTTGGACAGAATGAAATTATGACTGTAACCAAAGAAGGACAAATTCTGCTAACAAATCTCCAATTACCCGCCACTGAAGGAGCTATCAGTTCAAGTCTTGAGCATCGACATCCCATTTGTGGTGACTGGCAAACTGTCAACAAGTAAGTAGTACCTTCTTGGAGTTGCTTCATGTATATTTCCCTCCTCCAATATGAATATGAATATGTATATGTATATTTGGCTTGGTAACCTTGGCTTATCTTGCTCAATGTGATGATCTTCAGGTGTGTATATTTCCCTACATATGACATAATTTCATTCTTTAGGACTGAATGATATTCCAATATTTTTGCTGGAATATAAAATGTAGACCTAAGTTGATGATGTTTATGGGGAAATAAGTCTCAGAGGGACTTAATGGAATCAGTAGGAGGGAGAGGGAGAGAACAGAGGGAACTAATGACTGAAGAGGATTGAAGTAAGATATAAATATAAATATATATATATATATATATAGAGAGAGAGAGAGAGAGAGAGACAGACAGACAGACAGACAGACAGATGGCTATACAAATATACAATAACAAAACCCAGCAAACATTGTGTAAAAAATTGAAAGAGACATGAAATAGAAGGGGAGTTAGCGAATGTAATAGTAGATGTGAGGGAGGTGAGTTTGTTCAAAATACACTGTACACATCTATGGAATTATCACAATGAAATCACCTTGTATTATTAATGTATGCCAATAAAGTAGTGTAACATTTTTATTAGGCAAAATATAAATTTCAGGTTTTTCCTGCAGCCTGCTCTGTGTTAGAAGTATTTGTGAACCTCTGGAAATTGGAGATCTTTCTTCCAGTGGAACCAGTGTTGCACCCTCTGCGACTTTGCCTGCAATTCTTAGTGTCTTAGTTTACCTGCATGCCTGCTAAAGAGATGGCTGTTTTTACAGATTTTTTTTTTTTAAACTTTTCTTTGTTTAAGATTGCTGACTCAAGTGCATGATATGGAAACTGCTTTTGATGGATTTTGGGAAAAACACCAATTGAAATTGGAGCAGTATCTGCAACTATGGAGATTCGAACAAGATTTTCAAACGGTCAGTTCAAATATTATCTTTGTCTTGAGGTTTATTATTTTAAATATAAAGTGATTTCAAGCTATGCAATAGCTTTGCCAAGAAATAATATTTACATCCTTCTTGTTTTTTTAAAATACTAACAACATATGATCTAATAATGTCTTTTTTTAATGTATACCAGTACTAAGGTTTGAACTTAAGGACCACACACTCTCTCTTGGCTTTCTTGTTCATGGCTGGCACTTTACCACTTGATCCATACCTCCAGTCAAACCTTTTTCTGGTTAATTGGAGAGAGTGCCTGGGGTGAGTCTTTGAGCTTCCATCTTCCAGGTCTTAGTTTCTTGAATAGGCAGCATCACAGGTATAAGCCACTGGTGACCAGCTCAAATATGGTTTTTTTTTTCTGCTCCAGGAGTTTGTTTCTGACAAAAGTAACTAGATCACATTTAATTATACATTATTTGGAAGATGAACTTAGTTCTGGGTGGATCTTTGGACATCTACCTGCCATGCGTGCTGTGGTCCCATGTGTGCTGTCCACGTGGAAACTCATTTTTCTTTTCTCTTGTTTGTGAGCTATTTTGCTGCTAATTAAGTTTACAAATGTACATTGTGAATACAGACCTTAGTCACTACTCATCTTTTTCTTCCTTTGATTCAAGGAGCTTTAGAAATGCCATATTCTTTTTTTTACATTTACTTTATTGTTATTATAGAGGTGATGTACCGAGAGGTTACAATTACATGAGTCAGATAATGAGTACATTTCCTTTAGTACAGTGTCTTCTGTTCCGTTACTCCCTCTCAGTCCCTCCCTCCCATCTCCACCCACGAGTTGTATAGTTCACTTTCATCAGTGTCCAGTGAGCTCCACTGCTGCACTTTTCCACCTTTTTCCCTCAAGCTCTATGTCCTCCCCCCATCCTCCCAAAGATATACACGTAAGTACGCCATGCATGAGGTAACAAGGACAGAATCATCAAAAGCTAAAACCTAAAAATGAAGAAAAGACTTGTTTCCAAATACATGTTTCGGCATGTATATTATTTTATATAAATATGAAGAGGTGCTTTGGCATTGTGCCATTTGGATTCTCTCCTCTTTTGGTCTCAGTGTATGTGAGTGTCTAGAATCTGGTATAATTTGTCATATTTCATTGCATTATTTAGATCTAACTTCCACATAACAGAGAGAACATATGCCCTTTGCTCTGTGATCTTGGCTTACCTAACTAAACATGATTTGTTCTAGTTCCATCCAAGAAATGCCACATTCTTTACAAGACCTTCCTTAATGAAATGGTTAAAGTTACAGTTTGCTCCTTCTAGTATTTTTGTCTGTCCTCCCACTCCAACCCAGTACCCACAAAATTGCACTCTCTGCCACATGCCAATTATGCATCTACTTGTATATGAATTGCTAGACTTGTCTTTATGCTCACATCAGCTTGGACTGTGATCCTCATATTTATGCTTAGTGCATAGCTGGAATCACAGCTGTATGCCACTGCACTTAGCTTTTTATTGACTTAGATAGGGTCTCATGAACTTTTTTGCTTGGGCTGGTCTTATGCCACGGTCTTTCCAGTGTCAGTCTCTCAAATATCTATGATTAAATGTGTTGGGTATTTTGCTCAACATAGAAGATTTGAGCAGATTATAATTTTGATGAATAAAATGGCTAAACATATTTTCCATAAGTGCAATCACATGGACATGCTTGTTTCATATCATTTCCTGTATAACTCGATCACTCTCTGGGTGCTGGTAGCTTACATCTGTAATCCTAGCGATTCAGAGGGCTGAGATATGAGGATCATGGTTTGAAGCCAGTCTGGGCTTTGTAAGACTCCTCTCTCCAATTTAACAGCAGACAGCTGGAAGTAGAGCTGTAGCTCCAGTGGTGAAGTGCCAGGCATACGTAAAAAGTTCAGAGACAGCACCCAGGCCCTGAGTTCTAGTCTCAGGACTGGCACAAAAAAACAAAGTAAAACAAAGTGTACAAAAAAAACCAAAAAACTTGATTATTATTACAGGAAAAAGTAAGACAATATATATATTTGCCAGTCATGGGTCTTGAACTCTGGGCCTGGGTGCTGTCCCTGAGCTCTTCAGCTCAAGGCTAGCACTCTACAAGTTGAGCCACAGCGCCACTTCGAGTTTTCTGGTGGTTTATTGGAGATCAGAGTCTCATGGGCTTTCCTGCCTGGGCTGGCTTTGAACCACGATCCTCATATCTCAGCCTCCTGACTAGCTAGGAATACAGGCATGAGCCACCGGCACTCAGCTTAAGATATATGTTTTTAAAACCTCTGCTTCTTGTTTTTAGATTGTAGTTGATATTGAAGATTTATTGAAACAACAATCAGAGCTGCTTGACATATCAGGGAATATAATTCAAGTAAAGCATAAAATTAAAAGACTGGAAAACTTGGAGGAAAACTCTCAGGTAAGAGTACAGTTTTGATGTCCATGGTGTTTGTGGAGAGTAATATTTTCAGTGAATTGAGTAGTAGAAACCCTTACTATGCTTAATTTCTCAACACTTCTGCATGAGTGGAATAATGATATTCATGTAAATTCTGTTTCATTTAGTGTGGCCTCAGGTTAATATCGCAGATATGCTGTTTAGTCTCTAAGATAATGGTGAGGACTTTTTTTTTTTGGTTGGTTGTGGGGCTTGAACTCTGGGCTTGGGCACTGTCCCTCAGCTCTTCAGCTCAAGGCAAGCACTCTACCGCTTGAGCCACAGCGCCACTTCCAGTTTTCTAGTGGTTTATTGGAGATAAGAGTCTCACAGACTTTTCCTGCCTGGGCTGGCTTTCAACCAAGATCCTCAGATCTCAGCCTCCTGAGTAGCTAGGATTACAGGCATGAACCACCGGCACCTGGCTGGTGGGGACTTTTAAGCCCACCTGTAGGGACAATAGCATAAATAATTTTTGAGATGCTAGGAAATTATCAATAATACTTGGCTCAGGTATAGTTCTGTCACACCTATAATCCTAACTCCTTAGGAGGCTGAGATCTGAGGATCGTAGTATGAAGCCAGCCAGCGCACAAAAGTCTGTGCGACTCTTATCTCCAATTAACTAGCAAAAGGCTGAAATTGGAGCTGTGGTTCAAGTGGTAAAGTGCCAGTCTTGAGTGGTAAAACTACGTGACAGCACCCAGGCCCTGAGTTTAAGCCCCACTACCAGTGTGTGTGCATGTGCGCGCATGCACACACGCATGCGCGCGCACATACACATATACAGAACGACACTTGGGATGTAACATGTGTGTATGTGTGTATGTATGTATGCATGTAATGCACATATATGTATGTGAATGACCAGTAGTGGGCAGAGGGAGGAACAATGGGGTTGTGGTGAAGAGGATACTGTGTACATGTATGGAAAATCACAATGAAACCTCCTCACATTACAAAGGGATATTAATTCAATGAAAATGAAAATGAATGATATGTGCAGTCTAAAATGATTATAATGTACAAGTACCTTAATTTTTCTTAATTGCTCACTGTATGATGCACTGTTAAACCAGACAGACTCACACATGTAAACCTGATTGGTCTTGCTAGCTGTGTAACTTTAGTAACTTAAGTTCTAAGCTTCAGTGCTGTTATCTATAAATTGGGACTATAATGCTTATTTTGAACAGTATTATCATGTTAAAATTTTATTTTGAGTTATGTGTAGCACTTAGCCCAGTACCTGAGTATACAGTCTAATCCTTTCTTATCTTGAAGCGTGGACTGGTGCCTTTAATGCAGAATAGACTAACTTTGCTCACCTTTTTCATATGTCAGAGCCAGGCAGTGTTTTTCTGGCTTTGTTCTTTGTTCTTTTTTTTTTTTTTTGTCGGTCCTGGGTCTTGAACTCTGGGCTTGGGCGCTATCCCTGCACTCTTCAGCTCAAGGCAAGCACTCTACCGCTTGAGCCACAGCACCACTTCTGGTTTTCTGGTGGTTAGCTGGAGATAAGAGTCTCACTGACTTTTCTGCCCAGGCTGGCTTTGAACCGTGATCCTCATCTCTCAGGCTCCTGAGTAGCTAGGATTACAGGCATGAGCCTAGTTCTGGCTATGTTCTTAGCAAACGAATCAATTCATGGGTGATTCCTAAGCATGTAAAAGCACACATTGAGAGTCATCAATTGTAATGAAATTTTACATTTCTAGAATTTTGCTTGTAGATCATTGTGATTCTTCTGCCACTTACAAATCTCTACGGTATAATAGGATAAGGCAAACTGGCTTCAAACTAGGGTGCTTTGTTTATGTTTTAATGTATTTTTTTTACAAGATGTAAAAACTCTCATCTTAATCATTGTTAAGTATTCAATTCAGTAGGGTTAATATGCTCATACTATGCAGTAGATTTCTATCTAGAACATTTTCATCTTGTGAAACTGAAACTGCAGCTCTGTAGCTTTTTTTTTTTGGTCAGTTGTGGGGCTTGCACTCTGGGCCTGTATGCTCTTCAGCTCAAGGCCAGTGCTAAGCTCCACTTCTGGTTTTCTGGTGGTTAATTGTAGATAAGAGTCTCAGAAACTTTCCTCAGGTCTCAGCCTCCTGAGTAGCTAGGATTACAGGTGTGAGCCACTGGCACCTGATACTCTGTAGCATTTTAATCTTGGCTTTCCCATTAGTCTGATAGATGGCTCACTTCCTTACCTTGCTTTGCTTTGTATTTTCTGTTGAGACTGAACTGAAGACCTCACAGTTACTTAGGAAACACTCTATCTCCAGAGCTTTTGCTTTTAGTTCATCTCATAACATTGCCCAGGCTGTGTCAACCCAAGATCTTCCTACCTCTGCCTCCTGAATAACTAGCACTAAAAGCATGAACCACCTCTTCTAGCCTTTTATTTTGCTTTGTTATGCAAAGCAAATGTTTCACTCAATATCCCTGGGGGAGTCAATAGTTCTCCGAGTGGAGACAAGGCTAGGGGCTAGGGCCCCTTTTCATGTGTTCAGATATGTTCTGAAGTGAATGGTGAGCAATACGAAATACATTAGCTTTCCTTTTGCTTCTGTTCACTTCACTTGATATATGTGTTTCAGTTGTAAGTCTAAATAGACCAGAAAAAGCAAATCTTATCTATGTTCTTTTTTTGGGGGGAGGGGTCCGGTCATGGGGCTTGAACTCTGGGCCTAGGTGTTGTCCCTCAGCTCTTCAGCTCAAGGCTAGCACTCTACCACTTGAGCCACAGCGCCACTTCTGGCTTTTTTCTTTTTGCTTATGTGGTGCTGAGGAATTGAACCCAGCATGGATGCAAGGCAAGCGCTCTACCACTGAGCCACCTTCCCAGCCCCCTTATCTACGTTCTGAGTGGGATGAGTTGTTTAATTTTTGTTTTTGTTGCTAGGTTCTGATGGATGACTATCATCACTACTGTAGCTAATTATTGCCACTGTAAGCTTTTTTTTTTTTTTTTTTTGCAACTTGTAGAGATATGATGCTAAGTTCTATGGCCACATATTCCCGCCCTGCTCAATTTGTTTCTTAATTCTTTCCTTTTTCTCATTTATATAAAGAGATTATGCAGTCCTTAATTTCTTTCTTTCTTAATCTTAGGCACTGGTAACAAAGGCCCGGTGTGTAATATTACATGGCCACCAGCTTGCAGCAAATCACCATTACGCGCTTGATTTAATTTGCCAGAGGTGCAGTGAACTTCGTTACCTCTCTGATGTTTTGGTTAATGAGATCAAAATGAAGCGAATACAGCTCACCAGGACCCTAAAAATGCACAAGCTCCTACAACAGGTAGTATGATGGGAATGGTGTATTTCTGAAACACAACACCCTCTTTCCCCTCCCACCACCGCCCTCCCCAGGTCCATCTTGCATGACATGTCTTGCCCTGGTGCTTTGTAACATACACTTTATCTTCTCAGTCTTTATGGGGTCGGGGTCTGATAGAGCTTTTGTGTTTAAATTTGTAAGAGGTTTTATAGTCTGAGCTTGATTATGGTTTTTCTCTCTTTTTGTGGTGGTGGTATACTTGGAATTCAGAGCCTTATATCTGTTTAGCTTTCTAATGCTAATGCTGATGCTCTACCACTGGAGTCATGCCTTTAGCCTTGATTGGCTGGTTACCTTGGAGACGGAATCTCTTGAACTTTTCTGCCTTTGCTAGTCTCAACCAGTGATCTTCTGATCTTAGCCTCGCAAGTAGTTGAGATTATGGTGTCAACCATTAGTGCATGGCTGATGGTTTTACAGGCAATCAGACTATGCAGTATTCATGGAAGATTCACTGTAGTCCCAATTATTTCTTGTGAATATCATGTTCTTGGCGATAATGGCTTACTTTCTATTTTTACTATAGCTCTGAAGCCTCTATTAGTGATAGTTTGCACCTAGCACACTTTTAAAAGTCTAGTGTGGGGATGGATGAGAATGTTGAAAGGGGTAACATTGATCAAGATATATTGTATTCATAAATTGCTTTGTTGAATGGAAATGTACAGCTAATTAAAGATAATAATTTTTCAAAGTCTCGTGTATTTTGCCAAAGCCTCGAATTCCTTTCTGTTTCATAGCACAGCACCAAAAATTAAACAGTGACTGCAAAATATTCCTCTATGGCTTCTGAGTCTGACTCCTTTGACGATTAGGCAATGAAATGGAGGGTTATTCCTCAGATCTGCTTCTGGCAATGGAATAGCAAGTTGGAGCATCATTTATAAGCATCGTATCTGGAGATAAACACTTTAATACGAACCTTTTCTTTTCTGTTAAAAATATCTTTATTCTTGTCCTTGGCCATCGTTAAGCATTGATATTACACTTCGTATTTTGGTAGCACTTCCAGATGTCAGTCATTGATGTGAGGAAAATAACATGCAACTAAAAGTGTTAGTGTTTAGAAAATGGGTGAACCCCTGCTGCCGATTAAATTACTTGCTATGAAATCAATGCATCACTTCCCAACCTTGGCTGTGCATCAGCACTACCTGTGGAGCCCTGTAAAAGTATTGATGTCTGGCTTACCGCCCAGAGCTACTCAATCAGAATTGCAGAGGGGAGATCCCATTGTTTTTCTATTTTTGGTAATACTAGGGTTTGAACTCAGGGCTTTGCATGTGCTTGGCCAGTACTCTATTGCTCAAACCATGTCTCCAGCCTTGTTTATTGCTGGTGAGTTTTAGAGAGTCTTGCTTCTTGTCTTGAATCTGCGCCTAGGCCATGATCTACTTACTTTTAGTCTTCCTGTTGCTGCTGAGATCACAGGTGTATGTGTGTTTGTTTGTATGCTTGTTTGTGTGTGACTTGTCCAGCTTTCTCTGTAGAGATAGTCTTTTCAATGTTGTCAGTCCAAGCTGGCTTAGATCCTTGATCTTCCCAATTTCAGCATCTCACATAACATAGGATGACAAGACATACCACTGCACCCAGCTGTGGGTTGAAAAGGGGGCCCATAAACCTTTCTGCCCGAGGTTCAGTCTCCATGTAGTATTGCAGGTGCTATACAGCCCAGGTAATTTTTGTTTGTAGTAGCTCTGGCAGCCATACCGATGGACAGAAGTGAGGGCTAATGACTGTTCTTTTAATGGCAAACATGTTTTCTCTTTGTGATTCTTTTCTCTTGATGTTTCTCACCAGGCTCGGCAATGCTGTGATGAAGGGGAATGTCTTCTAGCTAATCAGGAAACAGAGAGGTTTCAGACTAAAGAAGATGCTCAGAAAGCTCTTGATGATATAAAAAATTTCATTGAGTCATCTTTGCCTTTTATCAATTATGATGCTGAAAGCCTACAGTATGAATTTGATGTGTTTTTATCTCCTGAACTCAAGGTAGGAGGTGTTTGAGTTTTTTCCAAAGAAACAAATTTTTTAAAACTCTAGTCAGGCACCAACTGTCTCACACCTATTCAGGAGGCTGAGATCTGAGGATTGTGGGTCAAAGCCAGCCTGGGAAGGAAAGTCCAAGAGACTCTGATCTCCAATTAAGCACCAAAAAAGCTAGAAGTGGATCTGTGACTCAAGAAAAAATGCTCAGAGACAGTGTCCAGGCCCTGTGTTCAAGCCCTAGGTGCAACACACACACATAGACACTCATAATTATAGTAGTATAATAATTTCCAGTGTCGTGGCTGACTTTGTGGCAGCTTGCATGTGCACAATCCTCTTTCAACATCAGGAATAATCATGGGGTCTGTGTCAGTCACCAAAGAGTCTGAAGGATGTGCATGGTTCTGCTTGCTGTATAATGAAGAGTAATTCCATTTTTGACTTCCAACTCTATTTTCTTCAAAGTCTTTAGACACATTTTAAGCTCTCACATATATTTTTTGGGACATCCTTGGAGAAAGGCCCAAAGCTCTTCTATAATGTTGGGCTCAAAGCTAGAGCACTTCTCCTGAGACATCTTTCCTTTGTGCTATACTGGCCACTTGGAGATTCTCTGTGGGTGTCTACCTGGTAGATGAAGGGATAGCAGAAGGATCTGAGTCTTCTTAAGGAAGAAAAGGAGGAAGGAGTTGATGTGATCAGGGTGGAGAACTATAGGCAATCCAGTACTTCTCCCTTGGGGATCACAGGAATGGTTCCCATTACAGCGAAGAGCATCTGTAATTATGTGCGCTGGAGAAAGGTGTAGGTCATCATGAGATTGGAGCAGTAAATACACAGATCCTACGGAATGATCCAGAAAACTAGGAACATGAGAGTGACAATAATCATGTGATTGTCTGGCAGCAACTAAGCTTTACTGTAACTTCCTCAAAGCATCTAGGAGGAACAGGAAGATAAATTATTCGTGGTGGGTCTGAAGAGTGACTGGTTACAACATGGAGAACTATAAAGAAAATATCTTGCAGGTTAACATGTAGCAAAGCACTATGACAATGTTATGTATCTGACTTTCTTTTTTTTTTTTCTTAGTGGATTTCTGATGCTACCGAGTAAAGAGTAATGTGATTTCTCCAGACATTTTCCCCTCAGCCAACAAGGGCAACTCATAGCCCACAGTGACCCAGTTCATAACTGCTTGCTGCTTTAATTTTCACGTTTTCATTGAGATGGTTTTTTTTTCTATGCCTACATGTGAAAAGAGTGCATCCATCTGCTTTCTCTTACTTTCCAAACTTTCTTCTTGTTATGCTTTAAGCTCTAAATTAACTTTTTTGATTGAGTGCCATAGTCTGACCTAAAATATTCTTATGCTACCAACAGATTCAAATGCAGACTGTTCAACTCAAGCTTGAAAATATTCGAAGTATGTTTGAGAACCATCAGATGGGATTCAAGAAACAGACACAAAATCATGCACGGTCAATGCAGTTTATAGTTCCTGGCCCTGAAAATCTGACCAGATCTAAATATGGTAAAAATATATTCACTTTTCTATCGCTTATTGTCTGGCTATAATTTTACTTTGTTACAATTGGTAGAAATACTGAATTCTTTCTTTAATCCTAACAGATTGAGATTTTATTTAAAAATATTTAGTCATGTTTAAATGCTATTGTACAAAACAGGAGTTAGATTGGGAGTATTGTATCATCAAGCAACAACAACTGTTAAGCTGGGTGCTGGTGACTCATGCCTGTAATCCTAGCTACTCAGCAGACTGAGATCTGAGGATCATGGTTTCAAACCAGTCTGGGCAGAAAAGTCTAAAAGACTCTAATCTCCAATTAAGCTGGAAGTGGCGCTGTGCCACAAGTAGTACAGTGCCAGCCTTGAGAGAAAATGCTGATAGCACCCAGGTTCTGAGTTCAAGCCTCAGGACCAGCACAAACAACAAACACCAAAAAAACAAAATCACAGATTGATGTTACAATGCAAAGTGAAGGCCATCTCAAGCCTGAGTATTCTAGCCTGAGAAATGAGTGTGAAAACTTTATCAGCATCAAATTCCCATTTTTCTTCAGTAGACAGGAGAGTATGTGAAACTGCTAAACACATATGCACATATCTGCACATACAATTTATTCCTACTCCAGTAAACTGTTACTTATTTTTTATGCTTCTGGTAAGTAAGTGGCATGGATTGCTTTTTCTGAATAAGTGTTGCAGAAAATAATAACTTTGTTGGTAATTTATTGGTATTATGGGAACAACTCTGAAAATAAGGTGGATCTATTATCGTAAGGGTTTTCTTGAGATACCTTTGGGCCTGTTAAGGGAGAGCAATTTGATCTTTGGGGTCCTAAGTGAGTGGAAGGGATGAA
This sequence comes from Dipodomys ordii, assembly GCF_000151885.1. Classification (NCBI taxonomy): domain Eukaryota; kingdom Metazoa; phylum Chordata; class Mammalia; order Rodentia; family Heteromyidae; genus Dipodomys; species Dipodomys ordii. The sequence continues at coordinate 9,188,409 of NW_012267305.1, forward strand.
GATGTGATTAAGTTTTATTATTTTTTCCATGTATATTTTTATTGTAAAAATACTGTAAAGAGGTGTTACAATTACATGAGCAAGGTTTTGAGTACATTTCCTATCAAGCATTGTTGCCTCCTCCTTTGTTTTTCCCCTACCATCCCTTCTCTCCCCATCTCCCCAACTCCTCCAAGTTTTATTTTTTTTTGACCATACATAGAATCAGAGACTTTACTAGTATGAGAATCAGCTTTGAAATCAAAGAAGACTTGGGCCAGGGATACTGGGCATAAAAATTCAACTCATCTATGTCATAGATTTGATTAAAAAGAGATGAAAGTAGGTAAGCAGGTTAAGATGATGAAAGTTGTAGTAGTCATGGAATACTTAAATACACCCCAAATATAAACTCCCTAAGATGAATAATGTTGACTCCATGGAAGAAATGTATTGACAGTGTATTGAAAATATACTGGGAATATCAACAATATTAGTAAGAGGATGGCAACAACAAAAATTAAGAGAATAAAATCCACCAACTATGAGACTAAGCATAGCATAGGTTAATAGTCTTAAGCAGAAGACAGTTTTAAGTTAGATTTCGGACTCCTTTCGCTATGCTCACTTAACATCTTCTAATGTTAGTCTCCTGTCTATAAAATACTCATAGTAATAGCTACCAACTTTAGCGATTTGTTATGAATATCAAGTGACAAAAACTTCAGATTGTAAGAAGTACTCAATAAACTATCCTTGTGTTACATCTTCTTTCTTCAAAGTCCTTTAAAAGATTAGCTCTTCACTCTGGGATGCTGGCCCAGTGTCCAAGTCCTGCTGAAGTCATTGGTCACCCAATTTTGTTTTATGCTGTTATTTACGTGTCATTTTTTTCTTTTTGACATTATTTAATGGCTTTACACTTTCTTTCTGCAGTGGGAATTGGATACTCTTTCTTTCAAGCATGTAAACTTTTTTTAAAAGGTACTCATCTTTATTATATTTCTTTTCATCAATACATCTGAGTTTGTGAACATGTGAAAAAACAGTTTGGCATTTTTTTTCCTTTCATAGAAATGATCTGTTCTTTTTCAGTGTTGAAAATGACTAAAAAGTAGACTATACATCCAAGCTCAATATCTTCTATAAAATAATCACTAGAAAACAAAATAAAACAAGTGGTGATGTTCCAACCAATCAAGCTTTCATTCATTTTAAAGACTCTCAGGCCATCTGTAATCCTACTATACCATTTGTTGGGAGAAGCTTGGGTTTGCTTCGATTGAAAAGTGTCTAATGTATTTATGAGAAAGAAGGCACCTTAATGAATAAATGACATGGATGGAGAAATGGTTTTATCCGCTATCCATCATGGTTTGTAAAAGAAATCAAACTATTATTTATTTTACAAGCCTTGTTCATTGTCCCCCATTACTCTGAGTGAATTCGTGAAGTTTATAGCATGATTTGCTCTTGAGTATTTTTAAGACTAATTGCTATGCCAAATATATAGAGCACAAGCAAAAGAATGAAAGCATGTGTTGACTTACCATAAAAATGAGTCAAACTGTTTTTTTTGTTCTGTTTGTTTTCTTTTTCTTTGTATTGAATGGAATCCTTCACTTAACACAGCTCCTGCTAAACAGCAGGAAGTATCATATATTTGTTGGATTAACTTTGAGTTTAGAGGAGGATTATGAAGGGATATAGCCAGTGAGGAATAAAATGTAAAATGTAGCGTGAACTTCCAATGTGTATCTGCAGTCTAGACCTTTCTCTTGTCTTCAGACCCACATGTGCAATAGGTGATCCTGCCTATTATCTTCCTCATTTCTACTGGCATTAATTGCCCAAATTGCCCAAGCTTGGGACCTCATTTCCTCTTGTTGACTCCTACCCCACTTTTAATTATCTCCAGTCTCCTATGTGTATCTCATATGCATATACTTCTCTTGTTCAATTTTTTTGAGGCCCTAGAATCTGAACTCAGGGATTATGCCTAATAGCAGGAATGCTGTCATTTTTGAGCCATAACCCTGCTCTTTTTGCTTTAGCTACTTTTTAGATAGGGTCTTGTTTTTTGCCTGGTCTGGCAGCATACCGTTTAGTTTCACTTACAGATTCCTGCCACCGCACTTAGCTTATTCATTAAGATGAGATCTCAGTAACGTTTTGTTTGTTCTATATTATTCTCCTGAGTAACTGGTATTATAGGTATGAGTCAGCATGCTCAGTTTATACATTATCTTTCCATTCCCAATAGTTTTTTTTTTTTTGTACCAGTACTCAGGGCCTGTTAGTTACTCTTGCTTAGTTTTTTGCTTAGGACAGACACTCAACCACTTGAACCATAGCTCCACTTCTGCCTTTTCCTGGTTATAGGGATTAATAGTTTTCTGCCTGGGTTGGCTCTGAACCATGATTCTCAGTTCTCATCTTCCTTAGTTAGAATTACAATCATGAACCACCAGCACCAGACCCCATTACTACATTTGTTGTTGGTGGTGGTGGTCATGGGACTTGAACTCAGGGCCTTGGTTCTGTCCCTGAGCTCTTTGACACAAGGATAGCATTCTACCACTTTGAGCCACAGCCCCACTTCCGATTTTTGAGTGGTGCATTGGTTTTTCAGTGGTTCATTAGAGATGAGAGTCTCATGGGGACATTTCTGCCTGGGCTGGCTTCGAAAGTGATCCTCAGACCTCAACCTCTTGAGTAACTAGGATTACAGATGTGAGTCACCAGCTCCCGACTCACTATTGCTTCTTAATACCAATTTTCAAGAACATGTTAATGCCATCAGTGGCCCCCCAAACTGTAGCAGTTTCCCTATTGCCTCATTGTCTTTGCTCACTTTTCCTAACCATTTTACTTTATCTTACTGGTGTCTCTGGAATCCTCTTTCCTCACTGACCTTGCCCCATTACTAGCTGCTCCTTCACCATGATGTTTGCTATCTATTGGTCACGTCTTTCAGATAAATCTGTTCCTCCCATCTCATCTGCTGCAGCCCTATTCACATGCATGTTCACACTGTGTGACAACAAGCCTCCCTGCTTCTTCTCAGCTTTAGTAACATCTGTTTGCCTGCTAGACTTGGAAATTCTACAAGGTCAGGAACTATGTGCAGGTCATCTTTGTATAAACCTAAATACAGAGATTGACAAAGTGGGCAATCATTTTCTATGTGTCTATATTATTGACTGAATATAAAACTGCATTGCTTTTCAGAAAAAAGGTATGTTCCTCCTATGTTATATATGTATTTGTTTTGTGTCTCATAATGTATACACAAAGAATTAGTTAATAGAAGTAGGAATTATTTCTTAATCTACCTTCACAAATAAGTAGAGCTCTGTATTTTAGGGCTCTAATGTGGAACACATTAGTATTTATTGAGAAAACGCTTTTGAATGGTATTTCCCACTATGTCAAATATTTATACATGGCTATAAAAATTAAGAATTCATACATACATACACACATACATACATACATGTATACATACATACATGTTTTAATAATGAAAAATGCAATAGACAGCCTAGACAATGTACTGCCCCATCCTTTCCCTTGGTGTTCCTGACACCAGCACGTTTGTCTGGGCAGAGGGAGGATTCATGTAGCCTGAGTGATCAATTGCCAGCTGCCTTGGTGATTAGGAAGTCAATACATTCCTTGATTGGCTCATGCCCTTTGCTTTTTAGGAACATTGGGCTTCTTTTGTAATAATACAGAGGCTCACTATGTGAGAATTGAACATGTTTAAATATAAAAATTAAACCTTTAAATTTTATTTTTGTCAGTCAGGCCTTGAACTCAAGGCCTGAGCACTGTCCCCGAGCTTTTTTTTTGCTCCTGGCTAGTGCTCTACCACTTTGAACCACAGTGTCACTTCCTGTTTTCCAGTCTCTTATAAGGGATAAGAGACTCACATACTTTCCTGCCTGGGCTGGCTTTGAACCATGATCCTCAGATCTCAGCCTCCTAAGTAGGTAGGATTACAGACATGAGCTCTGGTGCCTGGCTTAAATCTTTAATTTTGATGAAGGATTTTTGGGGTAGTCTAACGCATGTTTTGGGTTATATAGTGGCTAGTGACATGTATTTTGATGGTAAACCATATGGATTTCAATACTTCCTGTGCTTCTTGAGCTTAACCTTGGTTCTTTCTTTATAAAATGGGAATAACAATTATGTACATTTTCCAGTAGATACTGAGGGTTAAACAAAACATATTCATAGGGCTTAATTATATAGTATATATATATATATATATATATAGTGTCAAGTAAATATTGGAGGCTCTAATTATTAGGTTAAATTGGACTAAAAAAAAAACCTTTGATCTAGTTAATCAGTGAGGTACAATTCACCTAAATGCTTATGTGTGAGAATGGGCACTAAACCTGCAAACACTTGTGAGTACTAAAACCAGGTTCCCAGTGTGCCGAGAAGTAAGTGTTTGATGCCTGAGAATGAGAGGCTAGGTGAACCAGAAGCAAAGAAATAGAAACGATATAGATGATTCTAACCAATCACTGTCTTCAGTAGTGTGATTTAAAAATAACTATTATAAACAGGCTAGAATATTAACTCTAATTATCTCATCAATATGCATGTGCTTTCATTAAAAAATTGTGGAGTTTAATTCTGGTTTAAAATTTTCCTTTCATATTCCTCTACCAGGGAAGAAGACTTGGAGACCGAATCACAGCAGTGCAAAAGTAAATATCATTACATAATTCGAAATTGACCTTTTTTGGGGGTCAGTCATGGGGGTTGAACTCTGGGTGTGGGCACTATCCCTGAGCTCTTCAGCTCAAGGCAAGCACTCTGCCACTTGAGCCACAGGGTCACATCTAGTTTTCTGGTGGTTAATTGGAGATAAGAGTTTCACAGACTTTCCTGCTTGGGTTGGCTTTGAACCAAGATCCTCAGATCTCAGCCTCCTGAGTAGCTAGGATTACAGGCGTGAGCCACTGGCACCCAGCAAAATTGACCTTCTTGTAGTCATTGCAGAATTAGCATGGGGGCTTAATTGTAATTTTTTCATTAGACTGATACTGTGCATTTGAAAGCTGAATTCATGTTAAAGAAAAAGCCAAATAGAACTGGGGCTGAATTGGTGTCTAATTTCAGTTCTGGTAGAGTGAGGCCTGCATGCTTGCATCATTGATCAAGTCCTGCTTGAGCTCAGAACCATTTCTGTAGAAAACCGCATAGAAGTTCTAGCTTCTCTTGTCATCCCTCCCCTAACTTGCATAAACCCAAATAATACCACCCCATTTCATGAAAGGAACTTTCTTTCATGAGTGATTCCTATCCTACAACTGTGAAGCAGAGGCAGAAGTCAGGTTCTAAGAGACCATGCAAAGTCTTCAGTACTCTGGGCTCAGGAAAGGGGTCCATTCGTCTAATGTTATGTAGTTTCCTTTTCATTTTCTGCTACCTGCAGTCAACTGTTGTCCAAAAATATTAATAGAAAATGAGAGAGAAAGAGAGGAAGGAGGAGGAAGTGGAGGAGGAGGGCCGAAGGGAGGAAGACAAAAAAGAAGGAAGGAAGGGACAAAGAGCACACATTGTCCTAACAATTACAGTATATAGTTGTAAATGTTTTGTATTATGACTTATTGTTAATCTCTTATACTCTTTGATAGATATATATCCATATGTATATGAAATGCTATCACAGCTACATGTATATAGGAAAACATTTTAGTTCATAGAAGGTTCAGTACTAACTACCTGTGGTTTCAGGCAGCCATTGGAGGTACTAGAAGTATCCTAGAGGATAAGTAGACAGGATGGCTGTCTAAGACACCTTTCTTCTCACTTACCCATGATAGGCTGGTTCCAGCAGAGAATATCATCAGAGCTGCCAGATTGTATATGCTCTTTAGTTGTTCTTAATGGTAGAGTAGGAGAAGAAAAAAATCTCTAAGATATAATACAGTATACCATTTTAACTAGACTGGCTTTTAAGGCAAGTTCCATCACTTACTGTATAACATTGGAAAAGTCCTCTGGATCTTAGTTTCCTTGTTTATACAGAGGGAAAAGTAATTGAATATTGTGAAGCATTTTGAACCAATGTGTGGCCTATGATATATATATATATATATATATATATATATACACACACACATATACATATATATATATATAAAATTAGCAGGCTAGTGAATTGCCTATATTGCTTTCAAAGGCCTGGCTATCATGTTGTTTATCTAATTTAAAGAAGGAAAGAGATGAGTGTCAGATTCCATAGTTTTAACATGTCTTTCAGTACTAGTTTCAGCTCATGATTCCTAACATTATGATGAATGGGTTGTCACAGCCATTTTAAGAAAGAATAGAACATTTGTCACATCTTACTAGTCTTGGAAAGAGGCATTAGATTTGATCATATTCAAGTGTATGGTGATAGCGCCAAGTCATTATGAAAAGGATAAATTATGTTGTTTCTCCTTGCTTAAATAATTCAAGGTTGCATGTAATTATTTTTTAGAATGATTTCTGCAAAAAAGAATCTTCTCCTGCCTCTCCCCCTGCCCCCCCCCCCGCCCTTACAGGCCCTGGGGCTTGAACTCAGGCCTTGAGCACTGTCCCTGAGCTTTTTTTGCTCAAGGGTAGCACCCTACCACTTGAGTCACAGTGCCACTTCCAACCTTTTCTGAGTACTTTATTGGAGATAAGAGTCTCATGAACATTCCTGTCCAGGCTGGCTTTGAACTGTGATCCTCTGATCTCAGCCTCCTGAGTAGCTAGGATTACAGGCATGAGCCACCGGCACCAGGTGAAAGTCAGCTTGTTATGAATAAACTTCATTTCTGACACATTTCAAACAAAAGAAAAGAAATATATAAAATGAACTTCAATTAGTGTTTTTTTGATCATGTCCAGAGTGGTAACTAAGTGTACTTACTTTACTACTATATATATCAAAGTCTTTTTAAAAACCTATATCTACACAGTTATTTTTCCATTTGTCTACAGAGTTAGAATGTAGAGTGAACTTAATTTGACTTGAGGTTCTTGAAGAATAATTACTACTATATGGATACTATTTTAACTTCACTTTTATTATTTCAGGATGATGAGGATTATGATTGTCAGAAGAGCAACTGTGGTCCATCTTCCAGTTTGGACAGTGATAATGGCTTGGATATTTTAAAGAAGTATCTTTTGTTTATTAACACAAACTTAGACACATATCTCCATGTTGGAAGTTCTGTCTTCAAGACAAATATACTTTGATTTTAAGCTCACAGATTAGGGTTCTAAAACACTAATTTAGGTATCAAAAGTTCTATTTTGAGGCTAACTTAAGATGTAGTCTATTTATGTGATTTAAGGAAAATTAAGAAGACCTTTTCAGAATTTACATCTCTCTTTTTTGTGGAGATTAGAAAGGAAAGTGAAAGGACTTTTAAAGCTATTTTTAATCTTTATTGAAATATAATTGAGAATGTAATATACTGATAATATAAGACACATAAATACTCACATTAATATAATTGAAACACAATTACTATGACAGATAATTTAAAATACACATTGATAGCACAAGAATATGTTGTGGTTACCATAATCAAGTTAATTTAAACATCTTTCACATAATGTAGTTCTTTTTTCTTTTTGGTAAGAATTAAGATCTATTTTGTGAGCAAATTTCCAGTATACAATACAGTATTATTACCTATAACCACCATGCTTTACATTGGATTCCCAAAACTGATTCAATTTATGAATGCTTGGAAAGAGATGTTATACCCTTTGGCTACAGCATCTTTTCTTTTATAAAAGAAGTGAAAAAGAATTAAACAGTTCATCAAAATCTATATTATAGGGATGCAATTTTGTAGATGTTAACAGAAATGATTGCTGTGGTAACTTTCCCAATTTGATAATATTCTAGCCTTCAGAATAATCACATTTAAATTCCACATCATCTTTTAAGTTTCCATTAGTTTGAAGCATGTCACTTGGAGATATATATGTGCTCAAAGACTTTTAATTGTTAAATGACTTAAATAAAAAAGAAAACAAAAAGAGAAAGAAGTGTGGAAGATAGAAGTTGAATCAATTAGATTACTTACATTAAAGAAGGGAAGTAAATTTTAAGTCATCATGTCAATTGGAAATCACATTGAAAGGATAATATATTTATTTTTTCAAAGTTACTAGACTAACTTACTGTAGAAATATAATTTACAATCTACACATGAAACTAGTATAATAAATATAATGTCTTAGAAAAATTCAGAAAATTACTATGAGCAAGGAAAATTGGTGTGTCAACATGGGAAGAGAGGCTACTAAACTCAGAAACAAATATAAACAAATAAATGAATAAAAAACACCTTGGCCATTTAGAAATATATTTTAATATAATAGAATATAATTTTAATATAATTTAATAAAATAGAAATAGACTGTATTAATAATAAATAAGAAAAATTAGTTTTGAATCAGTGAGTTAGAAAATATTTTTGCTATGTTAACCCATCAATTGATAAATAAAGCTTCAGATATTTAGACATATATTGTGTACGTTTTTAGCAAATTAATTTTTAATCTGAGAGACCTAGAAATATTTTGGGTGCTGTGATAGAAGCTTGAAGTCAGGGCCTTATGCTTTCACTTGACTTCTTTGAGGCTGGCTCTTATCCATTTTTGGCCTTTTGGTGGTTCCTTGGAACTTAGGAGTCTCTTGGTTTTATCTATGCAGGCTAACTTCAAGCTGTGATTCTCAGAGTTCAGGTGTGAACCGCCAGCACTCTATTAGAAATAAGTTTAAAGTTAATAAAGACTGAGTAACTCCTTTTCTTTTAAATATACTTTAGTATTTGTAGGTGGTACTTATCTAACAACCACAAAATTAGTTTCATATCTTGGTGCCAAAAATAAAAACACTGGTAGTTGCTATGCATTAACTATTTTTACCCTAAATAACTTACAATGAAAATAATTGAAACATTGTGAGATTCTGAACTACGATAGGAATTAATATGTATTCTTTTCATTTTAGCCATGTTCTAAATGAGCTGATACAGACTGAGAAGGTGTATGTTCAAGAACTATTTACTGTTTTATTGGTGAGTGATGCAAATTGTATATTTTTTTCCATTCTCCTGAATGGTCCCTCACTACATTCATTAGAAATGTTTCAGGCAGTTTTCTATTTCAATCGAAGGACAGTGATGGGTATTGTTTCAGTTGTTTGAGAGACTGTGTTTTAAGTGCATAAATAAGTAAATAAATAAATATTCTTGCTGTGTAGTGGGAATGGTTGATTTAGAATTTGAGAAGCTTGTTCTAGGAATACACTAGATTATTAAAATTATTTCCATGTTGCTATTTAGAGATTATAATGTGAAGAACAAAGTGGGATAAAAATGCTCACTTGTTACAAATGGCATAATATTTAGTCTGAAAAATCCCAATCAATTATAATTTAATGAAAAACGGAATGTAAGAAGTTGATGACCTATAGGTAATTTTTAGACTTAGTTTTGTTTCCAACCTGGTAAAAACAAAAACAAAAACACGTTGATAGTCAAGGGTTTTGTGCTGGTACTATGGCATGCACTGACAACGTGGTACTGGAGCTTGAATTGAGGGCCTAGGCTCCGTTTCTTCTCTTTTTTCATTCAAAGCTAATGCTCTACCACTTGAATCACTGCTCTATTTTCAGCTTTTTTTTTCTGGTTAATTGGAGATAAGAGTCACACACTTTCCTGCCTGGACTGCCTTTGAACCATGGTCCCCAGATCTCAGCCTCCTGAGTAGCTGGCATGAGCTATTGGTGCCCAGCCCCAAAACCTGCCATTTTATTGTTTCTTTCAAGTGGAAAACCTCCTATTTTATCATTCTGCCTTTTAAAAACATTTCATGGATTTCACACTAAGCACTAGAAGATATGAATATTTAAAAATTCAAAGAGCTTCACCATTGAATCCTTTATTCAGGGATTGTACCTGTACTTTTGTTGGCATAACAGAATGTTAAATGCAAATATTTTTAAATGCATAAGTATGTATTTGTTTTGAGTAGGGCTATAGAGCGGAAATGGATAATCCAGACATGTTTGCTCTTATGCCACCTCTTCTGAGAAACAAAAAGGACATCCTCTTTGGAAATATGGCAGAAATATATGAATTCCATAACAAGTATGTAATTGTTGAATTAAAATTTTCGTGATATTTTAAAGTCCTGATTGACTATATGTCACATAATTTTTTTTTCTTGAAAATTTCACAGCATATTCATGAGCAGCCTGGAAAATTGCTCTCATGCTCCAGAAAGAGTGGGATCTTGTTTCCTGGAAAGGGTTAGTTTAATTATTATTACTTTATTGCTATTGTTATTGTTATTATTATTATTATTATTGCTGGTCCTGGGACTTGAACTCAGTGCCTGGGCACTGAGTTAGCACTCTATCACCTGAGTCACAGCTCCACTTTCAGTTTTCTGGTGGTTTATTGGAGATAAAAGTCTCATAGACTTTCCTGCCCGGGCCGGCTTTGAACTACAATCCTCAGATCTCAGCCTTCTGGGTAGCTAGAATTACAGGTATGAGCCACCAGTTCTTACTTAATTATTATTTTTGAATTAGGTAAATATAGGTCACCAAACTAGTAACTTCTTCATAAGAATAAGCTAAGTTTTTTTCTTAATGTTTTAGTTTTAGAGAAGGAACATCAACTACAACAGGTACTAAAATATATGTAAAATCTTAGAATTGCAGCCAGAGCATGAGTGTCTATTTCCCAGAGCTTCATGAACAGAGCTTTCCTTTAGTCAACAAGATCACTCATGCAAGAATATGCTTAGCATAATTAATTTCCCAGCTTAGTGATTGTCCTCCTCTCAGAAGATTAGTTTTTGGAGACAGTTTCTTGCTATGTACTTCAGATTGGCCTTGAACTCAAGATTTTTCTGCCCTCATCTCCCGAATGCTAGGATAACAGGTGTGTACCGTAGTGCCTGAACTCAATACACACACACACACATTCTATTTTCTGCTATCTAGTTCCTCATCTTCCTTAAAGAGCAGCCCTGTCTTGATATTGGAGCCAATTGGATAGAGGTGATTGTTGAAAAATTCAAATATAGGTAATCCATAAAGTGTTTACCAATTAAGAAGAGGATAAAGCTAAGAAAGAACTGTCATTTTTTTCTAAACAGGTTCTAAATACATTTGCACTACACACCAATTCTTCCCTAACTTCTTCACGGAACAGTTGTCTACCTTTGCTTAAGCAACTAATGTATAAAGACCATGTTATTCATTAGATCTTCAACATAGACTGTGCTTCTTTATATGCCTACATCTTTTGTCTCCTCAACTTGAGACACTGTGTGGCAGAGTCTATATCTTATATGTCGTTATAGCTCTCATATGGTTAGCAGAGTTCTTGGCAACTAGTAGTGGCTGTAGACATCTGCTGAACCCCTACTACGTACTAAGCACTATCCTAGCAATGTGGATACCAAGCCAAAGGTCATTCAGGTAAAACCAAAAAAACTCAAGTAACATTAATTGTGTAGGTGATGAGTTGCACTATATTATAAAGGGTGTTTCCTGGGAACCCAAAAGATGATATGATGAAGTTGACTGTAGCCTTATTATTGAAGCAGTGACTCATGGGATGCATGGTAGAAAATGAGAAGATAGCCCAGTAGTTGAGGGTTAGGGGACAATTATTTGAGAAGGCAAGTTACATAAGTAGATGCCTACATGTGTATGAAACAGTGATGATGTCCCCAGTATGAATCATGGGCCACAGGTTGTGACTTGGAAGTCAGTTATAAATTCCTTCATTAGAGATCTGAGAGTCTACTTGCATAAAAAAGCATATTTTTCAGTTCCAACTAGCGCATAGGTACGAATTTTTGTGTGGGTAGCTCAAACAGCTCTCCTCCTTTTACTTCATAAGCTTGCTCAGTAGAGATTCTTTGATTTGCTTGTGTAATTCTGCGTCCTGCCACCAAGTCAAATGGGTGTGCTGTTGTTAGAGTATAAATACTGCATATCATATTTTCTGTAATAATTGGCCTGACACTGTCCTGCTCAGGCTTGTTTTATAACAAATGTTTGTATCCACAAATCAGTAATGTGTGCAAATTTGTTCTCTATCCCAGAAGGATGATTTTCAGATGTATGCAAAATATTGTCAGAATAAGCCCAGATCAGAGATAATTTGGAAGAAGTACTCAGAATGTGCCTTTTTCCAGGTATAGTAATTATTCAAGTATTAAATATACTTTTGAGAAGATATTAGAATAATTCTTATTCATAACTTCACTTTCTGCTTTGAGTCGGTTATGTATTAGTGAAAGAGCAACTGTGTCCTCTCCAAAACTCTCTTTCTTTCACACACACACACACACACACACGTATAAACATGTATTTGCAGTTCCCCAGAGGACACGACTATTCAGTTTCTTTTAAAAATATTTGCCTCCGTATCTCCAAATAGCATGTTTATCTTTTTCCTTCCTTCCATGGAATGTGAAAATTTAGCTTTTTCATTGCCCCTTATCCCATGGCCACATAGACGTGTAATCATTTCTGTATTTATTAAACAATTCAATTTTGGGAGATTTTTGCCTCCTATACTTTTTAGCAGTCACTCCACCTCTCCTATCCCTGCTGCACTAGATACCACTAACCTGCTTTCTTTGTCTATATAGAATGGCCTAGTGTGGACATTTCTTACAAGCGGAAACAGACAATATGTTTTCTTTTGGGGTTGATTTCTGAAATTTATTTATCTACTTATTTTTGTGCCAGTCCTGAGGCTTGAACTCAAGGTCTGGGTGCTGTCCCTGAGCCTCATTGTGGACAAAGCTAGTGCTCTACCACTTGAACCACAGAGCCACTTCTGACCTCTTCTGCGTATTTTATTGGAGATAAGATTCCTACTGACTTTCCTGCCTCGGCTGACTTGAATCTATAATCCTCAGATCTTAGCCTCTTGAGTTGCTAGGATTACAGGTGTGAGCCACCAGCGCTGAGTTGACTTCTGAAATTTAACTTGTGGTTTTGACCTTTACTCATGTGGCATGTCTCACTATTTTTTTTGTGGCAATCATGACTTCATGAACATTTGGGTACATTATACTGCTATGAAAGATTTTGTGCAAGCTTTTCTGTGGACATGTGTTTTCATCTCTTGGCTACATACTTAGGAGTAAAATTGCTGGTCATATGCTTATGTTGTTTTGTTTTATTTTTTATTTTTTTTTTGGTCGGTCATGGGGCTTGAACTCTGGGCCTGGGTGCTGTCCCTCAGCTCTTCAGCTCAAAGCGAGCACTCTACCACTTGACCCACAGCGCCACTTCCGGTCTCTCCTGCCCGGGCTGGCTTTGAACCGCGATCCTCAGACCTCAGCCTCCGGAGTAGCTAGGATTACAGGCGTGAGCCACCAGCGACCGGCTGTTCTTTTGTTTTTTATGGTCGGTCGTGGGGCTTGAACTCTGGGCTTGGGTGCTGTCCCTGTGCTCTTCAGCTCAAGGCAAGCGCTCTACTGCTTGAGCCACAGCGCCACTTCCTGTTTTCTAGTGGTTTATTGGAGATAAGACTCTCACGGACATTCTTGCCCTGGCTGGCTTTGAACCGTGATCCTCAGATCTCAGCCTCCTGAGTAGCTAGGGTTACAAGTGTGAGCCACTGGCTCCTGGTTCATATGCTTATGTTAAAGGAACTGTTGAACTGTTTTCCAAACTGGCAGTACTGTTTTACATCTGCAACAATAAATGTATTCATGTGGCATTTATCTCTGACTTTCAGAGGTACTGGATATCTCGAATTCCTGAGTGTTTCAAGAGGGAAAGGTTTTTTTTATTGTCAAAGTGACGTATGGAGGAGTTACAGTGACATAAGTAAGGGGATGTTCTGCGGCAATAATTAAGAACTGTCCGTTCCTTTCGCTTTTCCCTTTGTCAATATGAAACTCATTTTCTCCGCTGTGTTTACTGGTTTACCACTCCTTTTTTTTTTTGGTCTGAGATCAAGACTTGAAGTTGGTACCTGATACTTTTGCTCATTGGCTAGTACTCTCCCAACAGAACCATGTCTCCAACCCTTGTTTTTCACTCTTGGATACGGTTTTCAGTTTCCAAATTTCATCAGTATTTTCTCCTCTTTGGATTTTGCTTCATGAAGAAAAGCATTTCCATCATTTTACTTGGGTTTCCTAAATGACAAGATATAAATGCATGCATCAGACTACCATTTTATTTAAATTAGGTTGTATATTTAATTTTCTTTAGACACTTCTCATGTGTTCATACATTTCTCATAATGTTCATTTAGATGTACATTTCATCGTGCCATTCCCTCCATGTCCTAATTATGAACCCTGTGATGTTCCCGGGACTTAATGTCTTGGCCTTTGTGTTTATAGTGGCAATGAGCCAAGTACTGAATAAAATAAGCACCATTCTACAAGAGCTCTATTTTTCTTGTCACCTAAAAAAAAATCTGTTGTCATATCCGGTGTGGTTTATATTTAGCACAATCTATTTTGTCTCTCAGCCTTGCCTGTAGAATCTTCTGTTAATGTTTTTGGATAGACTGAAGACCTTGATCCAGCTCATCTCTTGTCAGGTTTTGCTTTGTCACTTTTCCGCATTTTACATCCACATAGATTGATTTGTGAAAACTTTTCAATCTTTGAATTTAGAATTTTCTACCTCTTGAAATACTTTCTTAGACACTAACCTACTTTACTACCTCTTGAAATACTTTGAGATTCTGTTGGCTATTATTTTTTTTCCAGATATATTGTATCTTATAGTTTCTGTAAGAATGATTTCTGTTTTCACATGTATACATTGAACATGATGCTGGATTTGCTCACCCTTTTTTTCATGTGTATGTATACTTTCCCCTTGACCTCCATTGTTCCTGACTACACAAGTAGTCACAAGTAGAACATGGAACTAGGTAACGAGAGGATGGAGGGGAGGAGTTGGGAGATATAGGAAAGAACAATGGAAAAAGTGACATAGACCACCATATATTGTACTCATAAATCAATATGTTGAATTGAAACCCCTTGATACAGCTATTTTTTCCAATATATGTTCATTTAGATGTAAGAAATATTCATGCATTGGGTCTAATCAATGAATACATGGCATTTTTACAGGTAACATGTTTAAATTCAAAAATTTAAATCAATTGATAATTATTCTTTCATGACAGGAATGTCAAAGAAAATTAAAACACCGACTTGGTCTGGATTCCTATTTACTCAAACCAGTGCAGCGTATCACTAAATATCAGTTACTTTTAAAGGTAATTATCTGAAGCATTTCTATCTTCTTTTCTCTTTTCTTCTTTCCTTCCTTCTTTATTTTGTTTTAGTTTTTTTTGGTCTAATGGGACAAAGCCATTAAAAAGGAAGTTCTGTAGTAAGAAACAATAGACATAAGCTTCAGGAGAGGGAAGGTTGGAGTTAGCAGCAGAATTTGTACGGTATTCTCCTTTCTGTTATGGTGGCTGCCACATGATGTAAGCATAGATGTCAGTCTGAGAATATCTGGAGAGCTAAGCTATATAGCTCTCCATACAGGTTGCATTGATTTATGCTAAAGGTTTCGCAAAAGAAGTTCTCATATTCTTAAGAAGATCTAAGTAAATATTTCTTGGTTTTGATTTGTTTTGTTTTTTTGTTTTGTTTTGGGTCCGGTCATGGGGCCTGAACTCTGGGCCTGGGCGCTGTCCCTCAGCTCTTCAGCTCAAGGCTAGCACTCTACCACTTCAGCCACAGCACCACTTCAGGCTTTTTTCTTTTTTCTTATGTGGTGCTAAGGAATTGAACCCAGGGCCTCATGCATGCAAGGCAAGCGCTCTACCA
>NW_012267305.1:9207873-9224940 GCF_000151885.1 Dipodomys ordii
CTCCCCCCCCACCAAAGTTGTAAAGTTCATTTTCGACATGATAACTTGTACTTCTCATTGTTGCAATGGGTCCTATTAGAAGTCTTATATAGAAATCAACTAAAACACACCCTTTATGTTGGGCATGAGAGGAGAGTATAGAGTTTGAGTCCTCCCATTCCCACCTCACTATATTCCAGGCACTCTCCTAAGGATACATCTTGAAATGAGAAGGAAATGGAAAGCAATGTCTTGGGGTTCCCTATGAGCACCCCTTTTCTAGGAGTATTAGATGGAGGTTTGGCGGGGGACGGGGGCAGGGAGGGAGGGAGTCCTGTGTTACAGGATACCAGGAGGAAGAAGTTTCTTCCTTTTCCCAATTGCATTTATAAATGAGAACATTGCATTTAGCATATTTCCCTTCCTTTCGTACCCTTCGCTCTTCGCTATTACTTATATACTTGGATGTCCAGAGCTATTCACAACTAAGTCTTCTCTATACTTTTTCGGTTCTCTCTTTTGAAATTATTTTTGTTCTCTTTTATAATTCAAATTGTCCTTCTGTCCTAATAATAGCTTGGAATTGAAATTAGAATAGAATTTGGGGAAGTTACTGGAAATGCAGTAATACTTGCATCGGAGCTTGCCACCAGAAACCAGGATCATCAACTTAGGCATGGTAGTGTCCATTAAGAATTCTAGAACTCTGGATGCTGAAACAGGAGGATTGTAAGTTTGAGGCCAACCTGGGCTGTGATATATTTGAGACTAGCCTCAGATACACAGCAGGATGCCATCTCATAAGAACAAAGAGCAAACAAAAAAGAAAAAGAGGACATTCAAAATTCACATGAGGCTATAATTGGAGAATTTGATTTTTTTACACCTAATGAATGTTATCTTTCAAGTTTTTAAAAATGTTATTATAAAGGTGATATACAGAGGGGCTACAATTACAGGTAGTGAGTACATTTCTTTTTTCTTTTTTTGTTTTAGTTTTTTTAAATTTAATTTTACTGTCATGGTGATATACAGAGGGGTTGCAGTTACGTAAGGTAGTGAGTACTTTTCATGTCAAACTTGTTACCCACTCCCTGATTTTTCTCCTACTTGCCTTCCTTCCCTGCCCCCCCTCAAATTGTACAGTTCATTCCCAACATGTTGTCTTGTGAGTATTGCTGTTCCCTCTTTGTCCTTTGTCTCACCATTTTGTTGTTCTCCTTCCTTTCCCCAATTTAAATATATATACAGTATCCATAAACATATGTACAATATCCAAGGTAACAAAATCAAATACAGTGACAACAGGGGATAAGCCATATGGAAAAACACAAAAGAAAAAAGAGAACACATAGTACATTAAAAATAACAACAACAACAAAGAAAAACCTCTTGTGTCTATGTCTTGGAGTTCATTTAGATTAGCATCATCTTATATGGTCATATGGACATAGCTATTGAGATATTCTGCTCATCTACTAGGATTATCCTAGACATATACTAATTATTACAAATGAGGGAAACCATGGGATCTATGTTTCTTTGGATGTGGCGTACTTCACATAATGGTTTTTCCATTTCCTTAAGAATGGGGCAGTGTCATTCTTTCTGATGGAAGCATAGATTTCTGTTGTGTATATATACCACATCTTCTTGATCCATTCCTCTACTGAGGGGCATCTGGGTTGGTTCCATATCTTAGCTATGGTATATAATGAGTACATTTCTTTTTGGACAATGGAAAATGTCTTCCCTTCCCTCTCTCTCTCCCAGTTTTTCCTTCCCATCCCCTCCCACAAGTTGTATAGTTCATTTCCCCCATAGTGTCTAATGAGTACTCTTTCAACTTTTAAATTGTAAAAGCAATGTAGCATTTGTCATAGAACAATTACAAAATACAACAAAGGATTACCCTTGAATCCTCATCCAGTATCGTTTTAGTTTTCTTGTGAGCCTGCTCTTTCGTAGCTGTTATTACCAGTATATTGGAGAACTGATACAATTTGCAGCCATATTTGTAAAGAGCAGTGTCTTATGATAAGATTGAGGTGACAGTGTGAAGGGGTATATCCTGCTTTTGATCCTCATAGGCTAAAGTCCCATGCCCTTCCCACTGTCTTATTTTCCTATTTTACTTCTAAATCCATGGTAACTTAAAAAAAAAGTCCCTCTGTTTTTTTTTAAATCACAAATAGCCAGTTGCTCCATTAATACCACAGTCTATGTCCCACTCTCTAGATTTCTAAGGGTCAATTATGATTTAAATGAACACTGACAGGCAACCAAAGATGTTGTAATCATTTCATACAGGGTTTAGGTCTTTTGTTGTTTATATCCTTTTCCTTTGGTAGGTACTTTCGCTTTGTAGGCATGTGCAATCCAATTGACTTGGTTTGTATCTATGGGGTAACCTAGTTACTGCCTAATGTACAATTTCTCACTTGTATTGATTTTCTATTTTGCCTTCAATTTGACACAAAGATGAGCATGCCAGCAGAATTTTTGTCAAGTTCAGTAATGTAAGGAAGGAGGGAATTTTGAAGTGATGCAGTTGGGAGAATTGAGAATACAATAAATTACCATGGAAACTGTATGAGACAGCTATAGGACCCATTTCAATGGAAGGTAGATATAAGAGCCTGGTGACTTAGTAGACACAGGAAACAAATAATACTTTATATTTTAAGGAAGAAAATTGTTTTGCTTCTTCTCTACTTTCCTGATGGGCTGTTATCCTTTTTTTCTATTACTACATTTATTGTTTGTTCTTTTTATTTAGCAAATAGTCACATAGTGATGATAACAGATACCTTGGACAACTAAAAATAATTTCATCAATAATGATGTATTGCATGTTAGCAGTAAAACATAATAAAACACTTGCAATTCAAACAAGGGAAGGAGTAGAAAAAAATTCTTACTTCAAGAAGCTCAAATGATCTGAATATTCAATGCATGCTATTTAATCCTTATATCAATTCCAAAATAGATGTGCTTTCTACTTTATAAAGAAGGAAATAGAACTTCATAAAAGTTGAGCAAATTGCAGAACAATAAATAGCTAGTAAATGGTAAAGGTTTCTAGGCTCTAGAAACTCTCTGACTCTAAAGTTTGTTTTCTAACTTATCCTGAGAATAAGCCAAAGCCATGCTATGAAACAAAATTAATTTTTAAAAAGATGGAATGAGTACTATTTGTCTTACATCTTCATATTTGAACAGAAATAGATTTGAGAGGTATAGCAGGAACATAAATATATTTGGAATCATTTTAAAAGTAACTTCCAACTATATTCAAGGTAGATTTCAGAGGCACTTTGATTCTGTTTTATTTCTAAGTATACTTGCATTCTTTTTCCTTGATATAGTAATTTCACTAGTAATACTCTTATTTCTTATCAGTTTCAATGAGAGTCATTTGAGAGGCTCATCAGTGAAACTAAATAGGATATCCCTTCAGATAATTAGGTAAGAATTGAAAGAAAAGAAAAGGGGCAAAAAAGAAATAGAACATGTTTATATAAAAGGTAGTGAAATTACCCAAAATGCAATTAGCCAACATATTAACAAAAGATAAGAGAAAACTGCGAAACACAGATATATGGAGGAGAAGGAAAGCTTTGGTAAGTAAGAGTGTGTATAGAAGTCCCCACCCCACCCCCCAAAAGTTTTACTGAGAGATATTTTGGTTTCCATAGAGACTAAGGGATTGAGGGATTGGTGGATGTTCTGTGATCCCTGTGTACCTGAGTGCTTTTCCCCTGCTCTGTAAATTGGATTGTTGTAACTTTTCACAGCTAGAGATAAATAGTACATTTTTAAGAATAAGTGCTCTGGCCAATAATTACCCATTTAAATTAATTTCAAACGCCTTTTCTCACTGATGTTTAATTACTTTTACTTCTCTGTGGCAAATTTGGTTTAATAGTGTGTAGTTAATTTGTAACAGACTTCAATCTTTGATGTCCTCTTTTGATGTTCAGATTTACCACAGTTGTATCAATTACTGGAATTCAGTGTGCATTCTGAACTATGAAAACGCTTTCATTTAACTGCTTTGGCCTATGATAATACTTGTCTTTTCATAGTCACTGAATCTAAAATGTATATTTTGCCCAAGTGAGAACGTTGGTTTCATTTAGAACATAAATGAGATAGAGTTAATGTAAGTTCATATTCGTAATAAACTGCTTATGACAATGGTGACTTCTTCCTTTTAGATGGATGAAGTTGGAATCACAGAATATGTGAAAAGTGATAACCGCAAGTTTGAAATCTGGCACGGTGGGAAGGAAGAAGTTTATATTGTACAGGTTGGTTATTGTAAAATTACTCTAGAAATCATAGTCTATCTTAAGATGAAAAACCTGAGTTGATAAAGACTTTTGGTCACATTTCATAAGATCTCACTTTTTTTCTACAAATCACTTCAATATTATTTCAATAGTCTTTGTGATGTATGTAAACATTTTTCTAATAGCATGTATTTTTTTAAATTGAGGGATGATCATGTTGTTCTCTAGGAGACTAGTGAACTGTAGCTGGCAGCTTGGCAGATATTTGCCTGTCCCATTGGGTTCCTCATGAGAGGATTTGATGCTTCACATTTGCTCTAAAGTATAGTTTTTAAAACCCTGATCAAATATGCTATAAGGTCCGCTGTGTTAGAAGGAAGAGAAGAGCAATCAGAATATGCTATGATGTTGTCATCAAATATTCAGTAAATCTCAATATTGTGAATTGTGTGTGATCCTTGTCCTGTTGTCTGTTGCCAATGCTCATTGCTTTTTGATTGTCTTAATTCTATACTGACTAGAACCTATAAAATACCTTTTCTTGCCTTACTTAACAACATAATACTTGTCATTTAGCAAGCTTATCTTGTAAGTAACGGGAGGATAGTTAAGGAAGCTTTTAAGCTATTAGTCGCAAAGTTTATTTTGTAAGTGATTCTATTTTGGGGAAATACTAGAGCTTGCTTTATAAAATTATGTATATTTTTAAAGAACAAAGAGAAAAACCAAGGAAATCAGTTGTGTTTCTTTTAATCATTATTGTTACATTATTTAAGGCTCATTTCAGAATAGTTTTCAGTGTATTATTTCTACTATGTCTAATCTGCTTGCTAATGATTAGCTTCTTAGAAGTTTTAAGAATTAAATGGCTAGAATGTGAATATGGTGTTTTAGGGAGTAGATTGTCCTTGATGTAATTACATTTATGGTAAAAATCATTCTTTTATAACAGGAAATATACCATCCCTTCTTTCTTAATCTTTAGGCTAAAAGTGTAGATGTGAAGATGTTATGGCTAAAAGAAATAAGAAGTATTTTGTTGAAGCAACAGGAACTTATAACAGGTATATTTAAATAACTGTTACAAAAGAAAGCACAGTAAGAGCCCCTTAAATTGTATTCTGTGAAACTTTTGTTGTGAATAGGGTGGGTATTAGCTTTCTTCAATTATAATATTGCAAGGGTTTGTGAAACCACTAAGTGGAAGACTGAGATTCACAAACCGAACCCTAGTTCCTGAGAATCAGTTGAGAAGCAGTATACCATGGCTTCCTAGTCATTCCTAGCAGTAGGCTCTGTTTAGGTACTCAAATAATCAGTGCCCACAGAGATTGGGATAGGGAGCTAGTTGTAGTTCTAAACTT
This sequence comes from Dipodomys ordii, assembly GCF_000151885.1. Classification (NCBI taxonomy): domain Eukaryota; kingdom Metazoa; phylum Chordata; class Mammalia; order Rodentia; family Heteromyidae; genus Dipodomys; species Dipodomys ordii. The sequence continues at coordinate 9,213,512 of NW_012267305.1, forward strand.
GGTGTGTTTGAATACATATTCCATGGTTTGTAACTTTCCTTGTTGTTTCAAGTCCCTGAAAATCTCTGTGTGTATATATGTATGTATGAGAGGAGGGGCGGGGGGAAGGAGGGAGAGAAAGAACGACAGAGACAAGACACAGAGACACTGCCTTTAAGGAAGTATGAAGTGTGGCTTCTGAATGATGCTTATTTAAGCTTTATTTTCTTTCACAGTGAAAAAACGGAAGCAGCAGGTCGTAGAGCTGAGTGATGTTTGCCCTCAGCAGAGTGATGAGTAAGTGGTAACTCTTCAAGAAATATCAGCCTTGAAGTTTTCTTGTTTCTCTAGATAACATGAAACAATGCAATTCAAATATCCCAGACAAAAGTGAATCTGCCATTAGCAATAAGTCATCAAGTAACATAAACATATATATATATATATCCCTTTCTCAGTTTTAGAATTTTATGGAATTGGAATTATCACTATAATTCTGTAAATAGGGCTACACTTAGGGCTTTATCTTCGCAGGTGTGTGTGTGGTGTGTGTGTGTGTGTGTGTGTGTGTGTGTGTGTGTGTGTGTGTGTGTGTGTGTGTGTGTGCATGCATGTGTGCATGCGTGCATGCGTGTCAGTGCTAGTCTTGGAGCTTGGACTCAGAACCTGGGTGTTGCCCCTTAGCTTTTGTGCTGAAGGCTAGTGCTGTACCACTTGAGCCACACCTCCACTTCTGGCTTTTTGGTGGTTAATTGGAGATCAGTGTCTCATAGACTTTCCTGCCTGGGCTGACTTCAAACTGCAATCTTCAGATCGCAGCCTCCTGAGTAGTTAGGATTACAGATGTGAGCCACTATGCCTACCTTCGGAGAGTTTTTGATCACATATTATATGACTAGAGAGAACTGTAAAAGCATGGCAGCCAAACAAATGAAGGACTGGCTCACAGTTTTGTAGTCCCCACATGGAAACCACTTGCTGATGACTTGGTCTTTGCTATACATAGTTAGAGATGAGTTATGGATTCTGACAAATAACAGCCTGGACACAATAGAAAGTCCTGAAGAAGGTGGCAATCCTATATGGTAGAGTCATGGTGTTTGTGTTCTGTGTGTAGGAATTCTACAAAGTACAATTGTCTATATTTTCACATATACAGAAAGAGTTCCAATATAGATTCCAAAACCAAGAACAGAGATTCACCCTGCCTCATTTCAATAATTTAGGAGTCATGAAGTGAATTACTAGGATTATTGGATTTTCTTGTGTTGCATATCACCTTCAATAGGTAGGTAAATGATCTATTGTTTTAATTGGAGCTTTAGGAGAACACAAGTTACCGGAAAGTCTTTCATCTTCTAGGGATCAAAATAGTCTCTTTTTTTGTGTGTGTGTGTGCAGGCTCTGGAGCTTGATCTCAGGGCTTGGGCACTATCCCTGAATTACACTTAGGGCTTTCTCTTCAGAGTAGTTTTAGGGCTTGAACTTAGAACCTGGGTTCTGTCTTCGAGCTTTTGTGTCCAAGGCTAGTGCTCCAGCACTTGGGCCATAGCTCCACTTCTGGTTTTACGGACTTTTCTGCCCAAGCTGTCTTTGTACCGTGTGATCCTCAGATCTCAGCCTCTGAGTAGCTAGTATTATAGGCATGAACCAGTGGTGCCTGGCTGTAAAATATCACTTATTTGTATATTATTTCAGAAAGCAATATTTAGATTCCAAAAGAGTTCAGGAAAGTGAATTGGAACATAGCGATGCTCTGAAGAATGTCAGTGAGGTAGTTGTCAGTTGAGGCGGAGGCAAATGCAGGTATGTGTTATGGTCATCCTATGATGAGATTGAAGGCTGTGTAGTTTTTGATCTGCCGTTCATTGCTAATTTGGAAGGAAAACTACGAATGTGTTCTTTTCATATAAAGAGAATAAAGTTTTCTTGTCTTGCACATACAAAACAATTCTGATGGGCAATATAGAGCAGTGGTTATCTAAGTATGATTCCTGGACCATAACATTAGAAGCACCTGAGAATTTGTAAGGAAGGCAGATTCTTTGGCTTTCTCTGTCCTATACCTTCTGAATCAGAAAATTGGGGTGTGTATCCCAGTCACCCTGAGTTTTACCCAGCTTTCTAGATGATTCCGATCCATCCTCAACCCCTGCATAGAGGATGTGGTGATGAATAATACACATATACTGGTTTTAAGGAATGCACTCATCACTCACCTTTGGTTTCATGACTAGAGCTAGAAAATTTATTTATTGAAGTCATGTTAACTAATGCATTTGCTCTAGCAAGTATCAACTTAATCGTATGCACATGCCAGAATTCAGCTGCTATCCTCATGAAACTTGGAAGGTAGAAAGAGAATTCACTCCTTAAGCAATTAAATTCAGTGTGCTGCTGAAGGCATGACTCAAGCAGGAGAGAACTTTTCTAACAATTTTGAGGCCCTGAGTTCAAACCTCAGTAAAACCAAAATAATTACATGAGGTGTTTCAGTAGGATGATACACGGCACTGTAGAAGCAACCAACAGGATCTTACCTAGACAACTGACAACACACACTCCTGCAAAATTGTGAAATAGAGGTCCTGATGTTCAGTACTAAAATAGCATGGTCCTTGCTGAGGACCATTGGCTCATGCCTGCAATCCTAGCTACTCAAGAAGCTGTGATCTGATGATCACGGTTCAAAGCCAGCCCAGGTAGGAAATAAAGCACTCAAAAAGCCTGAAGTGGCTCTGTGACTCAAATGATAGAGTGCTAGCCTTAAGCAAAAGAAGGTCAGGGACATTGCCCAGTCCCTGAGTTCAAACCCTATCTCTCTCCCTCTCTCCCTCTCTCCCTTCCCCCCCCTCTCTGTCTGTCTCCTGGTCCTTAAGCTACCTTAAGCTAGAAGAGTTTCCTTCTTGTTGACAAGGAAGTAATGATGACCCTTTTCAGTGTTCAGTTATCCATTTAAAGGTCAGTTCCTTCAGGTCATTATGTTGCAGACCCTAGAGCAGTAAGGAGAGAGCCTGGTATGCATGCCTTCATTTCACAGGTAAGGAAGATATACCAGAGAAGACTGACATGAATTTTCTATGATCATATGAAGCATTTCATGTTATCATAATAAAGTTCTGTTAATTTGTAACTTATATGACTAAATCTAAACCAATTCGAGTTTTATAAAAATCAAGCATTTTGAGCTGGGATGTTGGCTCAGTGGTAGAGCGCTTGCCTCACATGCATGAGTTCCATTCCTCAGCACTACATAAGCAGAAAAAAGCCGGAAGTGGCGCTGTGGTCAAGTGGTAGAGCACTAGCCTTGAGCTGAAGAGCTGAGGAACAGTGCCCAGGCCCAGAGTTCAGGCCCCACAACTGACACAAAAAGAAAAAAGAAAAATCAAGCATCTCCTACATGTAGGCTCTTATTAGACATACAATATATAACATGTTGTCATTGAAGATTAAGACAGCCAAACCATGCCAAATTATTATATAAGTAAATATATTAAGTTCTATTTGAACAGATTTAATAAAAACATTACAGAAAACATTCAGAATAATTGCTTTTTCGCTAAGGAAATAATAAAACTCTCCCACCAACTCCAATTTGCAGCCATTCTAAGAATGAAAGGAAGTATATGATAGTCCAACCATTCCCTGAAATGTCAAATTTTAAAATAGCATAACCTAATTGATGATTTTGTTATACAAAGCCCGTTACTAATCTCAGTCCACTGGCCTTTTGAGTATAGCAGTGCGTTTTCTTCTCTCCTGGTGGTGAATCACCACCTTTACATAACTGCTGCTCTTAGTGGTTTTCTTATTGTTTGTACTGAGCCATCACCATCTGTAGAAATATCTAGAGTGCCAGGAATGGGCAAACAACTGTTTGTGCTCTATTTATGACAATGAAAAAGACAGATCTGTTTGTGCTCTATTTATGACAATGAAAAAGACAGATCTCTAAATAGATAATAATGCCATAGTAAAATATGCTCTTGCAACAGTTGTGCTGATAATTTTTTTTAACATCCTTAAGATCATTAGGTTTGATTTGAAGCATATCTTATTATAAACTTTCAGTAGTTATTTAAATAGAATGCAGTTCAAGTGTCTGTGGAGCATTTCTGAAATTGATAAGGTTACTCAACCTTTGCAGATATCTAGAAAGTGATCACTTTTATGTTTTTATTTAATAATTTTTCATATTATTGTTCAGTCGTTGTAGAAAGAAGTCTCAATTCAGCATATTAATTTATGGTTGCAATGCATGTTGATCAATGTTACTTCAGTTTTAGTTTGAAATAATTATAAAGTTACAGGAAGATAGCAAAAACAATACAGAGAGGTATTTTGTAACCTTCACAGTTTTTTGCAGTGATAGCCTGCAGAAGTATAATGTATCACAAACTGGAAAATGAAGAGAGTACAACCCACAGATCTTACTCAGATTTTCCACATTTCCACACGGTTTTGTATGTTGTGCATGTATAAGTTTTGGAATTTTATCTAGTGATGTTTTTCATTAAGGTGAGATAGAGAATGGAGAAATTACAGATATACTTTAGAAGCAGTTTGGACTGGAGATCAGAAAATATAGGAAATAAAGATTACATGTTTCAAAAAACCTATTTAACCACATCTGGGAAATATACTTTTGCAGGTTGTCAGAAAGTTGCTAATGAATCCTAACTCTCAGCACATTATAGCAACAGAGTACTCGTAAAATTGCAGGAGATAACTTATGTAAAAAGTGTTTCATAGAAGAAAGAGTTGGCAAGATTTTAGCATCTTACTGAGTTAGTAGAGAGGAATTAGTACTATTTAGGGCAAATTCCTATTTATCTGAAGTTATTAGCTTAGAGGGTAGATGTGGTGCTTTATAGTGGACTGCTTCTTTTGCCCTTCAGAAGAATCAACCTATTTTGGGAGACTCAATGTGAGTGTTAAAAATAATGACATGGATAATGACAAAGCTGAACTCAGTGGACTCTGGCATGGCTTTAAAGAGTAATAAATGTTTCTTTATAATATAATGACCATGTACATATTTGTATGGTAGCTTCTATTGTATCAATAGACTGGTATTAGTGTGAGAATGACAACTTTATTACTTCTAATTTACAGAAGAGGAAACAAGGTTTAGAGCTGGCAAAAGATTTGTCTACAGTTAATGGTCTTAACCACATTTCAAATGAGTGAACACTTTATGTTCTTAAAACTTGAGAACCCCAAAGAATTTTTATTTATGTAGAGTATGTCTAGTGATATTTACTTGATTACAAATTAAAACTGAAAAATATGTAAACTTGTACAAATAATATTTTAATTAATAGTGACCTTTTTGAAGCAAAAAAATTTAGAAGAGTGACATTTAAATTCTCTTGTAAGTCTCTTTAACATTCACTATCCCATATCAGGTAACTTCTAGAAAGTTCTACCCATATATTTATAAGAAGGAGGGGGTAAAAAGAGCAACTAATGTGTTAAGGTAAACTTGAACTTTCAGATCTCTTGAGTCTATGGAATTAACCCTTCGTGATCTACCCTCCCACACTTTGAAGACCATTGGTTTAGACTAATAATAAATGTTTACTTTCCTTAATTAATATTATTTGAGGATGAATTGGATCAGAGCAGTTTGTTCAGATGTGAGCAAACGATCCGTGAAAGCCAATTTGTATTTAAACATTTGCTATCATAGATGATCTGTGAAGAGGTCGTCAAGAACCGAGCCTTAAGTAAGCATTTTGTCCAGCTATGGAATCATACAATAAAAAGAATTGATAAATGCTTCTTCATTCACAGGGGATTGGATGAAGAAAAACCAATTTAAGTTTTTGTTTCTCCCAATAGTTTTCTAGGTTGAACTAGTAAAGAAAACATATAAAAGTGCATTGTGCTGTGATCTCCAGCCCCCCTCCTTCCATCACCAAGAAAGTTAGGATGAAGTTTTCTTCTGGCTTCACTGTATTGAGTCAAAACCAGAAATAGGCTAAGTATGGTGGCACATCCTGGTAATCCAAGCCCTCTAGTGGCTGAGGCCTGAGCATCTTGAGTTTGAAACCAGCCGAGGCTATGTAGAAAGTTTTAGGTTAGGCCAGCTTGTAGCATAGCAAGAACATGTCTCAAGAACCAACTGACCAGTGAAGCAGCTTAAGAAATAATGGATTCCATTTTTCTTGCAGAGATGGATGGCTCTCTTATTTTGACGAAACTACTCTGTCAAGTAGCCTGTAACTCTTTCCTGCCTGCTTCTCAGATTACTTGGAAAAAGTCCTGCTCAAAAGACATTCAACCAAAATGATGTGAATGTTGCTTTCAGGTTAATTTCTTTGGACATGCAAAAAAACCCACACAGCACATAATTATTTTTTCTTTGATATTTAAAAAATGTGTTAGTTGCTCTTTATTTTTTTAAAATTGTATATTTCATGTGTAAGGTACTGTGCTGGAGAAATTCTCATCTCAGAATACATTTGAACTTGAAAGTAGTTTCTTCTTTATCTACTATGTAACCAAATGCAATCAGTGTGCCTTGGATTATTCATCTTATTCTGAATTAAATTAAAATGGCTGCAAAATGATTAAGGTCAAGCGAAGCACAATATTATGATTTAATACGCTTTAATTGGATCTAGAGCTTGTGTCCATTGTACTACCTTGTGCAAGATGATACACAGTCCAAAAATCCTTTTGGAGACATTAGCAAATTTTGTTAGAGCTATTGCATTTTGTATGTACTATGATAACATTTTCATGAGATTAGTTTACAAAGAGTTGTATTTAAAATTTAATATTTTCATTCTTTTTCTCTCTGGATTTGTGCTTATAATTCATGTAATGGATTAGTTGTGCTCTATTATTTTTTTTGTACATTTCATGCTGTAATTCCTTTTCCAAATAAAAAAAGAAATCTTCAGGTTATATAAACATATGTTCTGCTTCTGTTTTCCTGTCACAAACCACTCCAGTTTATTGTTCCTACAAAGTTGCAACCAACCATATTTATCATCAAAGTGAACAGTACGTACTTCATGTCATAGATAGTGGGTGGTTATACAAGTAGTTTTTCAATTGAATTTGTCCTTTGGTTTTTCAAAACAACTGTACAACTGGGTGCCAATGGCCCAGGTTGGTAATCCTAGTTACTCAAGAGGCTGAGATCTGAGGATTGCAGTTTGAAGCTAGCCCAGGCAGGAAAGTCTATGAGACTCTTATCTCCAATTAACCACTAAAAAGCTGGAAGTGGAGCTGTGGCTTAGGTGGTAGAGCTTTGAGCATAAAAACTTAGGGACAGTGCCAAGGCCCTAAGTTCAAGCTCCAGACTGGCAAACAACAACAACTTTATACTCTCCAGGTAAATATAAACCCTTAGCAGACTGCACGAAGAGTGGTTCAGAAGACCTCCTGATTAGAAATGGAGATGCCATCCAATTTCTCCCTAAGGATGCTGACAATAGATGGTAGGTATGTATGCAGTACCTTAATGACGTCAGGTTGGTGCAAAGGAGAAACTAAACAATCTGTATGTAAAGTCTTGAACAGCAGTGATACCACAGCGATGCCTTTCATTTCCACTGCTTCAGCTCACGTCTCTGATAGCTCACTGGAAGGGACACTAACCTTTGGTAAGTGAATGATGCTTTGAAAGAATCAAATGCTCTGAGTTTGCATGGTGTTTTGTCATTCACCTTTGGCTTATGTGATTTAGTGGATACATCTTGTCCATTTTATTCATCACATATCTATGAGTGTGCAGTAAGTGCTCAGGACTGTGCTTTACCACTTTGGGCTGTAACCACAACTCGCTATATCAGTTCAAATATTGACTCTGATGTATCAATCCATACTTATACACCAGTTGCAGAGGTGCCTCTGCCTTTATAGTATTTGTGAGAAAATAATGAAGCAGGAAGAAAGCATTGTTTGGAAACAGATTGAAAGGAGCTTCCATAATTCTTTCAGAAATTTAATATAAAATAATTTTGTTTTCACTGTGTCAATTGTTTCAATTGAAATACTGCATCAACCATGTACTCTAACCATAAACTCTGCATGATGGTAAAAATTAATGATGAATAATTACAGTATTAACCATTTTTCTTTTCTTTATTTTTATTATCCTTTATTTGTCAAATATGACACTGGCATAGAACAAGAACCTCTTTGCACTTACAAATAAAGATATAAGCGTATTAATATGTCCGTTAGGGTTTAATTTTTCCTTTAGTAGTCTTGTATCTGTGAATAAACATGTTATATTTGTAAAACATGTTACACTTATCTCTAATAGGTTGATTGGAGTGAAAGAGTTTTCAGATAGTGTGATGTCCTGTAAGAGATCCTTCAGTATAGATATTGAGGAAAATCTGTTGTAAAACCAGCCTTATAGCTTGGCGCTGGTGGCTCACACCTGTAATCCTAGCTACTCAGGAGGCTGAGATCTGAGGATCACAGTTCAAAGCCAGCCTAGGCAGTAAAGTCTGTGAGACTCTTATCTCCAGTTAACCACCAGAAAACCAGAGTGGTGCTGTAGCTCAAGTGGTAGAACACTCACCTTGAACTGAAGAGCTCATGGACAGTGCCCAGGCCCAGAGTTCAAGACCCACGAATGAGAACAAAAACAACCCCCCCAAAAAAAAACACCCTATTGTCCAAAAAATTGCTTTAAGAGTGTTAGATTTTTTACTTTTTTCTAAGAATGTGGTATTGCTATATGGTGTGTTTCTTCTTCATGTACATATGTACACATATACAGGACTGCAGCCAAGAATTATGTAAGAGGTAGAATGAATCAATGGGAAGTAAGATGATGTTCATTTCTACTCTCCATACCTTTAGTATAGAAAATTTTTATGCAAACAGTTTGTGTCCTTATAGATCTTTCTCCTCAGTTACCTATCTATGAAAACACAGCACAATTGGGTGCTGGTGGCTCACGCCTGTAATCCTAGCTACTCAGGAGGATGAGATCTGAGAATCATGGTTCAAAGCCAGCCAAGTCAGTGAAAGTCCACGAGAATCTTATCTCCATTTAACTACCAGAAAGCCCTAAGTAGAGCTGTGGCTTAAGTGTAGAGTTCTAGCCTTGGGCCCAGAGTTCAAGTCCCAGGATCAGCACACACACACACACACACAAACACACACACACACACACCACACCACACCACACACATATGCATGCACACATACACACCACAGAAAAAGAACATAATCAATATGAAATACAAGTTTTGGCCTTGTGTTTGAATTCCAGGTAATGGCAAACTATTTCTAAATGAATCTAACAGGCCAGGATCACTTTGTTTACAAGTATCATAAATGGAGCCAAAAGTAAAGATGCATTGAACTAAGGCTGACTGAAGGATTTACATATTGGGTCATAGAAAACCCAAGATATTCTAACTGGGTCATCTCTTGAAGTAATTGTTTGGTTGGATTACTTAGTAGTGAATTATTTAGGCTGTTTTGCCAACAAAGAGAAATTACTCACATATCTCTATGCTTAGCAACTTTTACACCATAATTTTTAAGAGTATATTGAGGGGTTGGGGATTTAGCTCAGTGGAAGAGCCTTTGTCTGCTAAGTACAAGGCCCTGAGTTCAGTCCTCAGCTCTGCCAAAACAAGAGAGTAGTTGATTGATAGACTATATACTGCTACATACTGTTTCATAAAACAAGTCTTAAAAAATTCAAAAAGATTGGTTCGTATAGTTTCAGAAATAAATATGTCCAAGTATTTGAATATCAAAGAATATCAATCTAAACTGCATATAGGATTAAAAAAGCAGAAGAGAATTTAGAGTGGTTTCAAATTGGATGAAAAAGAAAACAACATTTTTGTGGCTATAGTTAAAGAGAGAAGGAAATGTATAGCTTTAATTACTCACTTTACATACTTAAAATCAGTGTAATTCACCATATTAACATAATGAAGGGGAAAATTATGTATAGTCAGTTCAATAGATGCAGAAAAGCAATTGGCAGAACTCTACCCTCATTATAAAAGCTCTCAGCAAACTAGAAATAAAGACAATTTCTTCAGCCTATTGCTAAGATAAAAAAAAACACACATGAAGAATCACCCGATATCATACTTATTGGGAAATGTTGGCAGAGTTTCCTCTAAGATTGGAAGCAAGCCAAGAATAGTCATTCTAACCATTTGCATTCAGCTTATATTGGAATTTTTAGCCAATGCCAAAACTGAAGGAAAAATTTAAAGAAAAGGCAACAGTGCCATGATTCAGGTTATGTACAAGGGTTATATACCCTTATATATAAGGGTCTATGCTTAATAAGACACTATTAGGACAAGTAAGTGCATTTCACAAGATGATATTATAGAAAATCATTACAAATATATTGAAATTCGATGTCTTCGCAATAAGGAACATTCAGAAGTCAACATTTATGTTAACAGCCTATAATGCAGATAGATGTACAAGGGTATGATAGTGGAAACTACAAACATTTACTGTAATCTATATAAGACGAACTAAAAAAAGATGTAACATGCTTATAGTTTGTATATTTCAATGTTAAGAACTCCATCTTCAATGGATTTACCTATAAAATCAATGCAATTCAAATTAAAATCTCATCAGACTCTTGAACAAAGACGAGTTTAAAGTGGCACTGTAGCTAAAGTGGTAGAGCACTCGCCTTGAGGTGAAGAGCTGAGCGACAGCACCCAGGCCCAGAGTTCAAGCCCCATGACTGACGCACACACAAAAAAAGACGTGTTTATTCTATAATGTATATGGAAAAAGCAAATGGTCAAAAGCAGAATGATATGAAAATGTGGAGGTCTTTATATACCTTACTTCAAGACACAGTGTAGAATGCATTAGTGAGTGCACTATGGTGTGTGTGTGTGTATGTGTGTGTGTGTGTGTGTGTGTGTGTGTGTGTGTGTGTGTGTGTGTGTGTGTGTGTGTATGTGTGTGTGTGTGTGTGTGTGTGTGTGTACATGTGTACTGAAAAGATTTTAAAGATCCACATACATATATCATTATTTTAAGATTTTTTTTGTTATAGTTCATTGCATCTAATAGTTTGAAGTTCTAGGTTATGGCAAACAGGTCAAGAATACAGCACCACATAATGTTATATGAAGTCTTTTAAAAAATATTTTTATAGCTGGGCAGCAGTGGCTCACACCTGTAATCCTAGCTACAGTAGAGGCTGAGATCTGAGGATCATGGTTCAAAGCCAGCCCTGGCAAAAAAGTTTCTGTGAGACTCTTATCTCCAGTTAACTACTCAAAAACCCGGAGTGGTGTTGTAGCTCAAGTGGTAGAATGCTAGCCTGGAACCCAACAGCACCCAGGCCTTGAGTTTAAGCCCCACAACATATTTTTTTTATTTTATTTGTGAAGATACTGTACAGAGGGGTTACAATTACATGGGCAGGATAATGCGTACATTTCTTACCAAGCATTGCAGCCTCCTCCTTT
>NW_012267305.1:9224990-9233818 GCF_000151885.1 Dipodomys ordii
GCATGCAAGGCAAGCGCTCTACCACTGAGCCACCTTCCCAGCCCCTATTTCTTGGTTTTGAGATCATATAATCTCAATACTCATGGCCTTCTCCATGAATATTGCAAATGATAACCTCCCAGTGTAATATGAAATATTCCTAAAACACTGTATTGACTATACATATACCATAGCTTGTTTTACTGTGTCTTTCCCAATATTATATATTGCATGCATCAAAATTACACAAATTACTGGATATACAGTAGAAAATCATGCATAATTGCTTTAATAACTAATCTCTAATGTGTTAGTGTGTTTGTGTGTGTGTGTGTGTGTGTGTGTGTGTGTGTGTGTGTGTGGCATTAATGTTAAGCTTTAGGACTCAAGCATGTAAGTCCTCTATTCAAGATCCTCTTGCCTCCATCTCCCAATAATCTAATCTGTCTTAATAGCTGTTGTTCTTCAGCTTGAAAAGCATTGAATGCCCATTGACTTATACTGTTCTATTACTATTCTGTTTATTGCCTGTGCAATTTTGACAGTTATTAAGCATGTTAATAATATTTCAAAGAGCATATGACAGGAATGACTCCCACAAGTGACATTTATGCTTGGATTCCTCCTTGAAAGCATGTTTTCCCCCACATTTGTTATTTTTCTTAAACTCTTTTAACATTTACCAAATATTAAGTTTCATTCATGACTTATAATTTCAGGAGCTATTAAAATACAGCCAAGATGGTGAAGGATCTGCTCAATTAAAGGAGGCTGTTGACACCATGCTGGATTTACTGAAGTCAGTGAATGATTCCATGCATCAGATTGCAATAAATGGCTATATTGTAAGTCAGTTTTAATTATTATTGGAGTGTCAGTGCTAAGTATGTTAATGTCCCTTTCTTACCATCCTAGAATCAATTGAGAAATAACATATACAACAGGCAGATAAGTGAAGATCAAAATATATGTATTATTACTACTAATGCTAAATGGAAAGTTGGCTACAGATGAGGAGCCAAATAGATTTATGGCATTCTCCTCATCTTCACAGCTGCTCCCAAGTTGAGCTCTAAGGAGATGTAGCTCAAGGGAGTACGTGGGTCAGTTAAGCCGACAGAATTCCTGCTTACCCTAGTCTACCATAGAGATCGAAGAAAAGGTTCAAATCTGATTTGTGGCCTGACACATGTCATGCATCAATCAGGTGCAATCAGGCAGAGATGGGGTAGGTTATCATAGCTGAATTATCTCCACATGGAGACAGTATGAAGTTAAGGAAAAAGCGATTGCTTTTAGGCCCCACACCTACAGCAATTTTCTGCATAATGTGATTCATGGCATGTTGTAGCATAAAAAGTTGTAATGGATTGCATTTAAAAAATGCAAATTATACTTCGGGGTTTTAGTAGGTCAAGCAAGACTTTAAAATGGTTAATGTCAGAGATCTAAATATAGCTGCGCTTTGTATTACTTATGGGTTTTGATTTTTCCATTCTAGGGAAACTTAAATGAACTGGGCAAGATGATAATCCAAGGTGGATTTAGCGTTTGGATAGGACACCGGAAAGGTGCTACAAAGATGAAGGATTTTGCAAGATTCAAACCAATGCAACGGCATCTTTTCTTATATGAAAAAGCCATTATTTTTTGCAAAAGACGTGTTGAAAGTAGAGAAGATGCTGATCGATACCCATCGTATAGTTTTAAGCACTTTTTGAATGTAAGACACTTTTAATTATATACTGTAGTATTATATATACATATATATATTCTATTTTGTATTGTTTTTCAATTAAAATAAGTTTTTTTGGGGGGGGGTCCGGTCGTGGGGCCTGAACTCTGGGCCTGGGCACTGTTCCTCAGCTCTTCAGCTCAAGGCTAGTGCTCTACCACTTGAGCCACAGCGCCACTTCCGGCTCTTTTCTTTTTGCTTATGTGGTACTGAGGAATCGAACCCAGGGCCTCATGCATGCAAGGCAAGCGCTCTACCACTGAGCCACCTTCCCAGCCCAAAATGAGTTAAGTTTTATACTTTAGCTGCACCCTGCACATGTCCTTGTTTAAAAGCAAGCTTCATCAGGCACTTGTGGTTCACACCTATAATCCTAGCTGCTCAGGAGGCTGAGATCTAAGGATCATGTGTCAAAGCCAGCCTGGGCAGGAAAGTCTGTGAAACTCTTATTTCCAATAAACCACCAATAAATCTGGAAGTGAAGCAGGAGCTCAAGTGGTAGAGTGCTGTTCTTGAGTTAAGGAGCCAAGCAATTAGGCAAGGCCCTGAATTCAAGCCCCAGTATGGATATAGGAAAAAAAGAAGCAGTGTTTATTAGAAGTCTTTTTTTTCTTTCTTTCTTTATTTTTTTATTGTGAAAATACTATACAGAGGGGTTACAATTACATGGGCAAGATAATGAGTACATTTCTTATCAAGCATTGTAGCCTCCTACTTTGTTTCCCCTTTCCATCCCTTCCCAGCCTCCCCCCACCCCCCATCCAATCCTCCCCCCCCACCAAAGTTGTAAAGTTCATTTTCGACATGATAACTTGTACTTCTCATTGTTGCAATGGGTCCTATTAGAAGTCTTATATAGAAATCAACTAAAACACACCCTTTATGTTGGGCATGAGAGGAGAGTATAGAGTTTGAGTCCTCCCATTCCCACCTCACTATATTCCAGGCACTCTCCTAAGGATACATCTTGAAATGAGAAGGAAATGGAAAGCAATGTCTTGGGGTTCCCTATGAGCACCCCTTTTCTAGGAGTATTAGATGGAGGTTTGGCGGGGGACGGGGGCAGGGAGGGAGGGAGTCCTGTGTTACAGGATACCAGGAGGAAGAAGTTTCTTCCTTTTCCCAATTGCATTTATAAATGAGAACATTGCATTTAGCATATTTCCCTTCCTTTCGTACCCTTCGCTCTTCGCTATTACTTATATACTTGGATGTCCAGAGCTATTCACAACTAAGTCTTCTCTATACTTTTTCGGTTCTCTCTTTTGAAATTATTTTTGTTCTCTTTTATAATTCAAATTGTCCTTCTGTCCTAATAATAGCTTGGAATTGAAATTAGAATAGAATTTGGGGAAGTTACTGGAAATGCAGTAATACTTGCATCGGAGCTTGCCACCAGAAACCAGGATCATCAACTTAGGCATGGTAGTGTCCATTAAGAATTCTAGAACTCTGGATGCTGAAACAGGAGGATTGTAAGTTTGAGGCCAACCTGGGCTGTGATATATTTGAGACTAGCCTCAGATACACAGCAGGATGCCATCTCATAAGAACAAAGAGCAAACAAAAAAGAAAAAGAGGACATTCAAAATTCACATGAGGCTATAATTGGAGAATTTGATTTTTTTACACCTAATGAATGTTATCTTTCAAGTTTTTAAAAATGTTATTATAAAGGTGATATACAGAGGGGCTACAATTACAGGTAGTGAGTACATTTCTTTTTTCTTTTTTTGTTTTAGTTTTTTTAAATTTAATTTTACTGTCATGGTGATATACAGAGGGGTTGCAGTTACGTAAGGTAGTGAGTACTTTTCATGTCAAACTTGTTACCCACTCCCTGATTTTTCTCCTACTTGCCTTCCTTCCCTGCCCCCCCTCAAATTGTACAGTTCATTCCCAACATGTTGTCTTGTGAGTATTGCTGTTCCCTCTTTGTCCTTTGTCTCACCATTTTGTTGTTCTCCTTCCTTTCCCCAATTTAAATATATATACAGTATCCATAAACATATGTACAATATCCAAGGTAACAAAATCAAATACAGTGACAACAGGGGATAAGCCATATGGAAAAACACAAAAGAAAAAAGAGAACACATAGTACATTAAAAATAACAACAACAACAAAGAAAAACCTCTTGTGTCTATGTCTTGGAGTTCATTTAGATTAGCATCATCTTATATGGTCATATGGACATAGCTATTGAGATATTCTGCTCATCTACTAGGATTATCCTAGACATATACTAATTATTACAAATGAGGGAAACCATGGGATCTATGTTTCTTTGGATGTGGCGTACTTCACATAATGGTTTTTCCATTTCCTTAAGAATGGGGCAGTGTCATTCTTTCTGATGGAAGCATAGATTTCTGTTGTGTATATATACCACATCTTCTTGATCCATTCCTCTACTGAGGGGCATCTGGGTTGGTTCCATATCTTAGCTATGGTATATAATGAGTACATTTCTTTTTGGACAATGGAAAATGTCTTCCCTTCCCTCTCTCTCTCCCAGTTTTTCCTTCCCATCCCCTCCCACAAGTTGTATAGTTCATTTCCCCCATAGTGTCTAATGAGTACTCTTTCAACTTTTAAATTGTAAAAGCAATGTAGCATTTGTCATAGAACAATTACAAAATACAACAAAGGATTACCCTTGAATCCTCATCCAGTATCGTTTTAGTTTTCTTGTGAGCCTGCTCTTTCGTAGCTGTTATTACCAGTATATTGGAGAACTGATACAATTTGCAGCCATATTTGTAAAGAGCAGTGTCTTATGATAAGATTGAGGTGACAGTGTGAAGGGGTATATCCTGCTTTTGATCCTCATAGGCTAAAGTCCCATGCCCTTCCCACTGTCTTATTTTCCTATTTTACTTCTAAATCCATGGTAACTTAAAAAAAAAGTCCCTCTGTTTTTTTTTAAATCACAAATAGCCAGTTGCTCCATTAATACCACAGTCTATGTCCCACTCTCTAGATTTCTAAGGGTCAATTATGATTTAAATGAACACTGACAGGCAACCAAAGATGTTGTAATCATTTCATACAGGGTTTAGGTCTTTTGTTGTTTATATCCTTTTCCTTTGGTAGGTACTTTCGCTTTGTAGGCATGTGCAATCCAATTGACTTGGTTTGTATCTATGGGGTAACCTAGTTACTGCCTAATGTACAATTTCTCACTTGTATTGATTTTCTATTTTGCCTTCAATTTGACACAAAGATGAGCATGCCAGCAGAATTTTTGTCAAGTTCAGTAATGTAAGGAAGGAGGGAATTTTGAAGTGATGCAGTTGGGAGAATTGAGAATACAATAAATTACCATGGAAACTGTATGAGACAGCTATAGGACCCATTTCAATGGAAGGTAGATATAAGAGCCTGGTGACTTAGTAGACACAGGAAACAAATAATACTTTATATTTTAAGGAAGAAAATTGTTTTGCTTCTTCTCTACTTTCCTGATGGGCTGTTATCCTTTTTTTCTATTACTACATTTATTGTTTGTTCTTTTTATTTAGCAAATAGTCACATAGTGATGATAACAGATACCTTGGACAACTAAAAATAATTTCATCAATAATGATGTATTGCATGTTAGCAGTAAAACATAATAAAACACTTGCAATTCAAACAAGGGAAGGAGTAGAAAAAAATTCTTACTTCAAGAAGCTCAAATGATCTGAATATTCAATGCATGCTATTTAATCCTTATATCAATTCCAAAATAGATGTGCTTTCTACTTTATAAAGAAGGAAATAGAACTTCATAAAAGTTGAGCAAATTGCAGAACAATAAATAGCTAGTAAATGGTAAAGGTTTCTAGGCTCTAGAAACTCTCTGACTCTAAAGTTTGTTTTCTAACTTATCCTGAGAATAAGCCAAAGCCATGCTATGAAACAAAATTAATTTTTAAAAAGATGGAATGAGTACTATTTGTCTTACATCTTCATATTTGAACAGAAATAGATTTGAGAGGTATAGCAGGAACATAAATATATTTGGAATCATTTTAAAAGTAACTTCCAACTATATTCAAGGTAGATTTCAGAGGCACTTTGATTCTGTTTTATTTCTAAGTATACTTGCATTCTTTTTCCTTGATATAGTAATTTCACTAGTAATACTCTTATTTCTTATCAGTTTCAATGAGAGTCATTTGAGAGGCTCATCAGTGAAACTAAATAGGATATCCCTTCAGATAATTAGGTAAGAATTGAAAGAAAAGAAAAGGGGCAAAAAAGAAATAGAACATGTTTATATAAAAGGTAGTGAAATTACCCAAAATGCAATTAGCCAACATATTAACAAAAGATAAGAGAAAACTGCGAAACACAGATATATGGAGGAGAAGGAAAGCTTTGGTAAGTAAGAGTGTGTATAGAAGTCCCCACCCCACCCCCCAAAAGTTTTACTGAGAGATATTTTGGTTTCCATAGAGACTAAGGGATTGAGGGATTGGTGGATGTTCTGTGATCCCTGTGTACCTGAGTGCTTTTCCCCTGCTCTGTAAATTGGATTGTTGTAACTTTTCACAGCTAGAGATAAATAGTACATTTTTAAGAATAAGTGCTCTGGCCAATAATTACCCATTTAAATTAATTTCAAACGCCTTTTCTCACTGATGTTTAATTACTTTTACTTCTCTGTGGCAAATTTGGTTTAATAGTGTGTAGTTAATTTGTAACAGACTTCAATCTTTGATGTCCTCTTTTGATGTTCAGATTTACCACAGTTGTATCAATTACTGGAATTCAGTGTGCATTCTGAACTATGAAAACGCTTTCATTTAACTGCTTTGGCCTATGATAATACTTGTCTTTTCATAGTCACTGAATCTAAAATGTATATTTTGCCCAAGTGAGAACGTTGGTTTCATTTAGAACATAAATGAGATAGAGTTAATGTAAGTTCATATTCGTAATAAACTGCTTATGACAATGGTGACTTCTTCCTTTTAGATGGATGAAGTTGGAATCACAGAATATGTGAAAAGTGATAACCGCAAGTTTGAAATCTGGCACGGTGGGAAGGAAGAAGTTTATATTGTACAGGTTGGTTATTGTAAAATTACTCTAGAAATCATAGTCTATCTTAAGATGAAAAACCTGAGTTGATAAAGACTTTTGGTCACATTTCATAAGATCTCACTTTTTTTCTACAAATCACTTCAATATTATTTCAATAGTCTTTGTGATGTATGTAAACATTTTTCTAATAGCATGTATTTTTTTAAATTGAGGGATGATCATGTTGTTCTCTAGGAGACTAGTGAACTGTAGCTGGCAGCTTGGCAGATATTTGCCTGTCCCATTGGGTTCCTCATGAGAGGATTTGATGCTTCACATTTGCTCTAAAGTATAGTTTTTAAAACCCTGATCAAATATGCTATAAGGTCCGCTGTGTTAGAAGGAAGAGAAGAGCAATCAGAATATGCTATGATGTTGTCATCAAATATTCAGTAAATCTCAATATTGTGAATTGTGTGTGATCCTTGTCCTGTTGTCTGTTGCCAATGCTCATTGCTTTTTGATTGTCTTAATTCTATACTGACTAGAACCTATAAAATACCTTTTCTTGCCTTACTTAACAACATAATACTTGTCATTTAGCAAGCTTATCTTGTAAGTAACGGGAGGATAGTTAAGGAAGCTTTTAAGCTATTAGTCGCAAAGTTTATTTTGTAAGTGATTCTATTTTGGGGAAATACTAGAGCTTGCTTTATAAAATTATGTATATTTTTAAAGAACAAAGAGAAAAACCAAGGAAATCAGTTGTGTTTCTTTTAATCATTATTGTTACATTATTTAAGGCTCATTTCAGAATAGTTTTCAGTGTATTATTTCTACTATGTCTAATCTGCTTGCTAATGATTAGCTTCTTAGAAGTTTTAAGAATTAAATGGCTAGAATGTGAATATGGTGTTTTAGGGAGTAGATTGTCCTTGATGTAATTACATTTATGGTAAAAATCATTCTTTTATAACAGGAAATATACCATCCCTTCTTTCTTAATCTTTAGGCTAAAAGTGTAGATGTGAAGATGTTATGGCTAAAAGAAATAAGAAGTATTTTGTTGAAGCAACAGGAACTTATAACAGGTATATTTAAATAACTGTTACAAAAGAAAGCACAGTAAGAGCCCCTTAAATTGTATTCTGTGAAACTTTTGTTGTGAATAGGGTGGGTATTAGCTTTCTTCAATTATAATATTGCAAGGGTTTGTGAAACCACTAAGTGGAAGACTGAGATTCACAAACCGAACCCTAGTTCCTGAGAATCAGTTGAGAAGCAGTATACCATGGCTTCCTAGTCATTCCTAGCAGTAGGCTCTGTTTAGGTACTCAAATAATCAGTGCCCACAGAGATTGGGATAGGGAGCTAGTTGTAGTTCTAAACTTGGTGTGTTTGAATACATATTCCATGGTTTGTAACTTTCCTTGTTGTTTCAAGTCCCTGAAAATCTCTGTGTGTATATATGTATGTATGAGAGGAGGGGCGGGGGGAAGGAGGGAGAGAAAGAACGACAGAGACAAGACACAGAGACACTGCCTTTAAGGAAGTATGAAGTGTGGCTTCTGAATGATGCTTATTTAAGCTTTATTTTCTTTCACAGTGAAAAAACGGAAGCAGCAGGTCGTAGAGCTGAGTGATGTTTGCCCTCAGCAGAGTGATGAGTAAGTGGTAACTCTTCAAGAAATATCAGCCTTGAAGTTTTCTTGTTTCTCTAGATAACATGAAACAATGCAATTCAAATATCCCAGACAAAAGTGAATCTGCCATTAGCAATAAGTCATCAAGTAACATAAACATATATATATATATATCCCTTTCTCAGTTTTAGAATTTTATGGAATTGGAATTATCACTATAATTCTGTAAATAGGGCTACACTTAGGGCTTTATCTTCGCAGGTGTGTGTGTGTGGTGAGTGTGCGTGTGTGTGTGTGTGTGTGTGTGTGTGTGTGTGTGTGTGTGTGTGTGTGACAGGGCGGGGAGAGAAGCGCATGGCAGGCAGTGCTAGTCTTGGAGCTTGGACTCAGAACCTGGGTGTTGCCCCTTAGCTTTTGTGCTGAAGGCTAGTGCTGTACCACTTGAGCCACACCTCCA
>NW_012267305.1:9234373-9237022 GCF_000151885.1 Dipodomys ordii
CCCCCCTCCCCCCCAATCCCAATCCTTCTCCTTCCCCCCTTCCCCCCCCTGCACCGACGTTGTAAAGCTCCACAACATATTTTTTTAAATAAAAATTCAAGCCAGTTGAAAAGAAGGGCTGTTTTCACAATTGGTTCTGTACAACTAGGTAGAAAAGAAATGAGCTTCCTTACCTGTCTTCATATACACACAAATTTAACTTGAATCCAGCTATAATTTTAAACATAAAATCCAGAATCATAAAACTTCTAAAAGCAAACATGACAATATCTTCATGAACCATAAAAAATACCAGATATACTAAGAAATATTACACATGAAGCATGGAGATTTTTCAGCCTCAAAAAATTGATAGGTGGGCTGAATTTAGGCAGACATATATAATTCCAGAATCCCAGCTAAAGAGTCTTTGGAAACAATTTTAAAAGCCAGTGAAATCATGAAAAATGTATTTATTGAAAATAGTGACCTCTATTGTGTTCCTGTCAAAAGTGTATGTATTCATCTTATTTGCAAACAATCACAGTATAACCCCTGCTTTCACTGTATTTGATGTCGGTATAATTTGTGGAGGGGAAGGGGAAGGCAAATAATATTGATATTTGTATTCAACATCAAAAGACCTCATGAAGATTTTTCCATAACTTTTACAGCCTTGATTTGAAATTAAAAGCCAAATATCCTCACATTGAATTTAGGACAAAGTTAATTACATTAATTTTGAGCTACCTAATACAGGACATGTAAAATTACATATTTGATTAGCTTTAATTTGAAGTGACTCCATTGCTGTATTCCCAGTAGAATTAGGGCATCTTAGCACCGTTTGAAATTACATGGCAGAAAAACAAGTTTGTTTCTTTTTCCCTGGGTAGTGTGTGGGTAGCTATACATTTGGGAAAAAAATCACACTATTTCCTAGTTAAATTTTATAGTAGTGGAGTGTTGCATCTTGCTAAGCAGACACTTTTCTAGTTGAGCCGTACCACCAGCTCCTTTCTAGTTCATATTTTATTTATATACTAATTTATTATTAATTCATTATTCTCCCTCATCTCTCTGCAGCCCATTCATCCCCTCAAGTTCCATGGTTTTATTTTCTACTCTCTGATTTTTCAATATCATTTTTCCTTGCATTGCTAATGAGATTTGAGGTGTAACGGATAAATATATCATTAGCATTTTAAGCATTTATGTCTCCTCAACGTGGTATGCAAAGGATAAGAGGACAAGATCTCACTGGTCTCCTTTCTCTAAAAACTTCTAACTTTTGATATCATTAAAATATACATTACTTTTAAATAGCATGCATGTGTAATTTATGTTGAAATGACATTACTTCTCAATGGAACTTAGTGTTAGAAGTCATAGGACAATCAAAATGATACAGGTTGGCCAATTGTAACAATGATATGTACAAGACACTATGTTGAAAACAAACTTTACAACTTTGCGGGGGGGGGGGAAGAGTTGGGGAGGTGGGGAGGGAAGGATGGTAGGGGAAAAACAAAGGAGGATGTAACAATGCTCCATAGGAAATGGACTCATTACCTTACTCATGTAACTGTAACCCCTCTGTACAGTATCTTTACAATAAAAATATATTAAAAATTAAACCTTATAGAGACAGAGAAAAGAAGATATAGGACAATCAACACTCTTAGCTTTAAAGGTCACTTAAATATAACATCATTCTTTAAAATGTCACTGAAATATTAACATTATTCTTCATTAGTTTGTATACACAACACTGAGTTACAAGAAGAAACTCAGTCCCTCTGGAAATGAAGGAACAGATTTTAAACAATAAGGTCTCTTGGAGGTGTGAACTACATTAGATTGTATATCTTTTATTTTTCCCTCTTTTTCTTTCCTCCTCCTCCTCCTCTTCCTCCTCTCCTCCTTCTCTCCTCCTCCTCCTCCTTCTTCTTCCCAGTCTTTTTTTTTTTTTGGGGTCTGGTCTTGGGGCCTGACCTCTTTTGCTTATGTGGTGCTGGGGAATCCAACCCAGGGCCTCAGGCATGCAAGGCAAGCGCTCTACCACTGAGCCACCTTCCCAGCCCTTCTTCCCAGTCTTGAGGCTTGAATAGGGTCTGGGCGCTGTCTGTGAAGTTCTTTTGCCCAAGGCTAGCACTCTACCACTTGAGCCACAGCTCCACTTCTGGGTAGATAGTTAATTGGAGATAAAACTGACAGAGTTTCCTGTCTGGGATGGCTTTGAATTTTGATCCTTAGATCTTAGTCTACTGAATAGCTAGGATTTTGGGTGTGAGCCACCAACACCCAGTTTGATTATATTTCCTAAAAGTGTTAAAAACAGCAATATAGACAGGCTTTTCCTACATTGCCTGAAGAATTGTCAGAGTACAGAGGTGGCCATCATCCAGAGCTTGTCCCAGTCTTGCAAGAAGACATCATCATTGCTTTGTTCCCCTAAGGTGAAAGAGCAGTGCTACTTTCTTTCCAATTAAAGTTTTTCATGCCATCTACTGAGATTCCATCTGACAATCTGAAATCACATCTTTTTTTCTATTTTTAATTATTTTTATTTTTATTTTATTTTATTTGTGAAGATACTGTACAGAGGGGTTACAATTACATGGGCAGGATAATGCGTACATTTCTTACCAAGCATTGCAGCCTCCTCCT
>NW_012267305.1:9237862-9240960 GCF_000151885.1 Dipodomys ordii
GCTGTTCTAACTGGGGTGAGGTGATATCTCAATGTTGTTTTGATTTGCATTTCTTTTATGGCTAGGGATGTTGAACATTTCTTCATGTGTTTATTGGCCATCCTTCTTTCTTCTTCAGAGAAGTTTCTCTTTAAGTCTTTCGCCCACTTATTTATCGGGCAGTTGTGAAATCACATCTTTTGTATATTAGTCTATAGGCAGATTGACCTGGATTGCTTTGGTAAATTTTCAGTAAGTAAACAAAAGTTTAAACACAGGAGATGCAGTAATAATAAACTATCAACTCCTTTGTGGATACTTTATTATCTAATTTTGTGTTATCTATGTGATTATTATGTTCCATGAAAGTTTGTTTCTGAAGGAACTCTTTTGCATTTTGATTGGCATTTAGGATGGTTAAAGCTGTCCTATGATTCAAAGGATCCAAAGCTACAAGTTTTGATGTATCAACGCTTGTATTTTATGCACTCAAATCTAGATATATATGCCACAAAGTAATGTTAATACATTTTCAGTAGAAGTGTTCCTATAATAAACCTCAACTTTTAAGTGCCTTTACTTTTGTAATTTCTAGTAAAGCTTTTCTAAGTTGCATTTCATTCTAAAAATCTTTAAAAATACATGAGTAAATGTCTTTCTTTTAAATATGTGAACACTGTTATCATTTGTTTTGAAATATATGGCCAGATGTTGCATGCAGTATTTAATTTAAGCTTGGAGTATTTTATAATACAGATATATTATGTAGTACTTATAGACAGACTCTTTTTTAATGAAGACATTAGTTTTCAATTTATGCGTTTTGGAAGTTACATTATCAAATTGGCATAATGACTGTTTCTCCACGACGTGTTTTCTGATCAACAATAAGCACAATAACTATGTGTAATTTATTTTTCAATAACTTTATTATGCCATGATTACAAGGTACCATTTAATGAGGTAATTTGGATGGCAAACCAATTGCATTTTACTCAGATACCTGCAAATTATAAACTTCATGTCTAATTGGTGGAAATCATGATGATCAATTTTCAGTTTTTCATGTAAAGTTTCCATACATTTAATGTTTTACTTAGTGATTCTACAACAACAAAACGAAATCAAAGTGTTTTTTTTTTTGGCCAGTCCTGGGGCTTGAACTCTGGGCTTGAACTCTAGGTACTGTACCTTAGCTTTTTTTGCTCAAAGTTAACACTCTACTACTTGAGCCACAGCACCATTTCCAACTTTTTTTGTGATTAACTGGAGATAAGAGTCTCGCAGACTTTCCTCGGTGGGATGGCTTTGAACTGAGATCTTCAGATCTCAGCTTCCTGAGTAGTTAGGATTACAGGCATGAGCCACCAGCACCTGGATTAAGGCACTTTTTAAATGTACTAATCATGTGGTTAGGAAACTGAATTAGGAGTTAAAGTTTTTTGATCGATTATGTCTTCATTCAAAGGAAGGGATAGTAGTGGAAAAACAAAGGAAGAGGTAACAATTCTCGAAAGGAAATGTACTCATTACCTTACTCATTTAACTGTAAAATATATAAAATATTTTAATTTAATGGTATTAAAGTACAGACTTTAATGATTTAAGACAATACTCAATTCTGTAGATATAAGTGTACATCTTGAATGTTTGAATCAATGTACAGCAAATGCTATGTCTGTATCTGTTTGCAATGCAACTTCACTATATTAGTTTTATTGGGCTATAAAAGTGTGTTACTATAAAACATAGCAGCAATTTCCCTTTCAGTTTTCAAAATTTAATTACATTGTAAATGTACTTACAATGTAAATTGCATTAATTCTAAAAAAATCGTCTTAAATTCCTTCATGCATTTGTTTCAGTTTAACATAGTGTTATTTATAGTTGAAAATCTCTTGTTTCATTTATCAGTGATGCAATATTAAAGGAACCATAGGAATTTTCAGATAATTTTTTATCTTCATTCTTGCTTATGATTCTGAGAGAGAGAGAGAGAGAGAGAGAGAGAGAGAGAGAGAGAGAAGAGAGACCCAGAGAGAGACAGAGATTAAAAGATAGAGACAGAGAGAGAGACAGGCACAGAAACACACACAGACACATAGACATGGAGACAGAAACAGAGAATGATTTGAACAAAGCCAGGTAAAAAAAAATCTTGTTACTTAAAAGTTCCTTTACACAAATCTATAACACAGTAATAAAGTTTCAAGACTTCTGAAAGGTATGGGTTGGGGGAAAGAGGTAGATAAATGAAAAGGGTGAAAATGTATAGCTTACAAAATTAAGAAGGAATGGATGGGTAAAGAGGGAAGGGTAAGAATGTTGAAAGGGGTGACATTGATTACGATCTAGTGTATGCATGCTTTGTTAAATGGCAACTCCTTTGTACAACTACTTAAAGATAAGACAAAAAAAGACTTCTTTTCTAAAAAAAAGTTTCAAGACCTCCACCCATCGAAAATGTCTAATTCCAAATAATAGAACTCACAGAACCCTGGAAATCACTTAGCTACCTGATATTTTGTGAATTTTCACTTGTTTTTGCAAAGGTCTCTTTAATTAATTAATTAGAATGCAGGATCTAATAGTTTTGTTCATAGCCCTTTGGGAGCTAGCACTTACACCTAATATAGAGAGGGGACAAAAATCTCTATCTGGGGGAGGCGACAAGTTGGCGGAGGAGAAGCTGGAATCTGAACAAGCTCTCGCATAGAAAGCAGTTTTAGAGTTCCAGTGAACAGTCCTAAGCCAGAGAAACACACCAAGTGTGCCATCACAGGACAGAGAGTTAGACAAGAGAGGGAAGCCAAGGCAAAAAAGACACATCTGAGCGATTGCCAGCAGCCGCC
Organism: Dipodomys ordii; assembly: GCF_000151885.1. NCBI lineage: Eukaryota > Metazoa > Chordata > Mammalia > Rodentia > Heteromyidae > Dipodomys > Dipodomys ordii. Next base: position 9,240,694 of record NW_012267305.1, read on the forward strand.
GCTGTGGCGGCGGCAGGGTGGCAAGCGGTGGAGACCGAAGCCATACCTGAGCGCTCACACAGAGAGTCCGGGACGGAGGAGCCAGACACAGCGGGGGAGTGAATTCTACTCAACACCAGCAAGAACCGACAAGGAGCGGACATCTTCATCCTGCAGCTTGCAGACCAGAGACGACCCAGGAACCAAGACTCGGCGTGAGTAGAAGCCCGACATCCTCACTCCTTCTCAGGGAGCAGAGGAGGGAAGGCCACCCTCCTCCCCCAGCAC